>NW_015505977.1:479462-501077 GCF_001515645.1 Sinocyclocheilus grahami | reverse complement strand
TGGGTGGGTTGTTGGTGGGGGGGGGGGGGGGGAGAGAAAGCCAATTACAGAGTGATACTAGTACAGTCCAGGAAGACGTGATACCCTCAGCACAATGTGATTTACACATGTTCTGAGAAAAAACATCCGTTATTGTTCCTGGAACAATACCTTTCCTACCTCTCACCCTAACTCAACCCCTAAAATCCAATGACTGGCCGGTGATTGGATGATTGTTATGTCCTACTTGTTTAAATGACGGTAAATGGTTAGTTCATTGCTATTTGCTCATTATGTAATTACAAATCAGTGCTATTGTCGTTAATTAAAACTAAATGAGAACAAACACAATAGAATTTAATAGAATTAAAATACAACTGGGAAAAGCTGGAACTAAACTGACAACTAAAATACATTTTCATGACTTTGAAACTAACTAAAAAAAAAGCCAAATATGGCCAAATATTAATTTTAGATTTTTTTTTTTAAAACACAAAACCTTTACAACCCACCTGTATTAAACATGAAAGCACCACTAAATAGCAATAACAATAAACTGTGCTAAAAAAAAAAAAAATTAAGGCTGCCAAAAAACAAAAATAAATTAATTAAACAAGTTAGCACATTAAGTTTGGAAGCCATAAACAAATAATAACAATAATTTAAAAAACTCTATAAAATGGAACTAAATTATAGAGTGCAAACTAACAAAAACAAGTAAAAAAAAAAAAAAACACTAAATTCAAAGGACAAATAAAAAATAAAATATAAAACTATAAAAATCCTGTTTTCAAACCCGTTAAACATGAAAGGTGATACTGAGCAGAATGTCCAAGCTGTTTGTTTCTATCCAATGAATGTCAATTGTGATGTAAACTGCCAAGCACCAAAACATATAAAAAAGATCGATAAACAATGGAAGTTCCATATGACTTGTGCCATATATTCATATGACAACATACAAAACCAAAAATGTAATTACTGAAAATGTAAAATATTTTTCCTATAGCCTACACTTAAATGTTTTGTGTAAAACTTAATTTGTGGACTACAACAAGCTGTTCTGGGACGAGTTTATGCAATTACTAATGATCTTCACAGTGGGGTAGAGGAGCAACTGACCCCACATCAGTCTTCAATTCTACAATTCCCCTTAAATAATAGTGACAGTGCAGGGATCCGAGTGCTGGGTAATGTGGTCTCTGCTTGTGGTCATCAAAAGCACAGCTGTAATTTACAGCGACTGTTTACAAAGTCAAGCAGAATTCAAGAGGTCGAGTGGCATCTTCAGCTCAGACTCATCTGGTCATTAATCACTTTGAGTTGATTCGCTCCAACCAAAAAGAATTACTGAGAGCAGCAGAACAACAGTCACGTGTAAGCCACAGATGTCTGAGATGTATTCTACCCCACAGCTGCCACAGAGTGAACTGGATTGATTTTTGCATTGCTGCATTGCTGGTTTACAAAATTGTGCTATTTTTGCAGCCTCAGACAGCCCGTTCACACAAGACATATCAGTGTTATTATTTAATTGTCTGTGTATATGCATAAGACATCCTCTGTGAGCAGTAATTAACTATAAAACGTTTAAATATGGGACAAAATACAGCTTGTATAAAAAATAAAGTTCTCTGCATTCACTGAACTGGTTGTAAAAGACATGACAGATTCAAGGCAGAAATAGCTATCATTAAACTCACACAGACACAGGGTTCCAAGTAAAGATGCCCATCATATCTAAGCTAGCTGTGAATAAAAATTGCTGTTGTCAATGCGCAGGCTATTAAACGTATGAGGAAAAAAGGTTGTGAACCACTGGCCTACTCCCTTTAGATGGGAGAGAGAGAGAGAGAGAGAGAGAGAGAGAGAGAGAGAGAGAGAGAGAGACAGAAAGAGGGAAAGAGACTGATGCATTTCCCCTGAGAAAGAAATGATTTAGAAAAGCCTTCAATTGAAGCGAGAAAAAAATAAAAAAAAGATATTCAACACTTAGCCAGGAAACACGCAAATGTTCACACAGTGAGCGATTTGCTCAAGCACATGACAGGTAAGATATATCACGATGAACATGTACTTAAGTGGAAGGCCGGTCAAATTTTCTATCCTTTCTGCTTCCGGTCTCCTCGACTCTTCTCTCCCCCTCTATATCCTGCGGCTCAGCGGAGGGAGGACTGTATAATATGCAGCATCACGTAGCAGCAGGCAAAAATCCTGCAGGATTCAATAACAAGAAGCTAATAAGATTAGCACGACGCTAATGCAGATGAGCCACTGGGGTGGAGAAGCCACAGAAGATTTCCCCATCCCTGGAAACCAATAGAAGATGCCAATTTACACTGATCTGGCACAATCCTTTTCCCTCATACCCCAACGTTGAGCAGCAATAGCAACTCTGGTGCTGTACAAGAAGGTGAAGACCCCACTTAAGGGGAAGTGCAGGCATTTGGCTTAACAAGCGAGGTTAAGGGAGGGGGGGGGGGGGGGGGGGGGGGGGGGGGGGGGGGGGGGGGGGGGGGGTGTAAGATGGACGTTTATTGAAGAGATAGGTTGGCATACAATAGGGTTGCCTACATGCCTGACTGATTGCTGGAGAGGGGAACTAGCACCTGGCAACTAGTGCTGGCTAGCCATTTACTAGAGAGAGATGGAATAGCTTAGCGTGGAATCCTAAGGGCCATGGGTGGAGCTCTGCCCGGTAACTCCCTCTCATTGGTCCCCAGACAGGTGTCTTAGCCAATGATTGAGCAGTCAATGGAAACATTCCACCGGGACTGGCAGGGTTCCACTCCATCGGGCTTGGCTCAGTTTCTCACACAACAAACAAATGAACAAACAGCAAAGCAAGAAGTAACCTGCTGCTCTCATTAACAAGTCTCAAATGAGTTTTGGTTTGAAGAACTGGGCAAGTCTTTATCATGATATTCAAATTGGTCTTTATCGCTCCAAGGTGAAGAAGCCCTTGGTAAGACGTCCAGGTAAAAAATGCCGCCGTGAGCCTAAGGAGTCAGGACAGAAGTAGAGAGAAGAAAGGAATTGGCCGCTAACACAATCCCATACAAGCCTGAATTTATCTTGGATAACCGAGCGCACACACAAAGTCCCAAGCAGTCTGTCCGAAAGCCTCTTATCTTCGGTGGAGCTGCCGAAAAATGAAACTAGCATGTATCAGCTGTTCCCATCAGAGCCACACACATACGCTCGACTTGCCAAGCAGTCTCTCTCACACAGCAACACACACTTAGGGGCACCTCATTGCACAAGAGGCAACATGTCGCCAAGGCAATCTGGGGTGCAAACAAGTAGATTTGACAGGAGCACTGGTGTATGGTAGGAGATGGAGACGATACACAGTGAAGAGAAAACACTCATACACTCACAGTTACAGTGCTTTCCCAAAGGGCTAATGGATAAAATATCTACGAGTCTCCGTCAGCAGGTCATCACAGTTGAGTGTACGACCCCAAATCTTTACCCGCTAGACCTTGCTCGGACCTTTGAGATGCTCATTGGGAGATAGGGGTTCTTAAAACTGTCCACCCTGCAGTTTAAATTGGGATGGTGTAACCTAGCGGTAAGTCCTCAGCTTCAAGTGGGAGGCTCACAGAATATGCATACTGCAAACAAAACTGGATTGGACTTTCTCGATCTGACAAGATCTAATCTGATTGGCTGGATTTCTGCAACATTTGTGAATAAAGGCACACAGGTTTTTCTATCAGTCAGCTTTGAAACTGTCATGTTTGCAAGGTAACAGGTTGATTCAACAAGTCCTTCTGGAGAAAGAATGTATTACTTGATTTGCCAAGGGTCACCAGATTACTGGCATCAAATTACACAAAAGCAAATTGAGCTTGGTAGCTTTATATGTCAGTTAGGCCGTCTCCTTAGGCATTTCTTGACTAGAATAAACTGAATGCGAACCAGATTTTGTCAAGACAAACTCAGGCTTAAGCTGGGCTGGTAACTAAAAGGTTGCAAGTTCCTTGCATCCTTGCAAGTGTTGTTCTATCGCTGTTGTGTCTTCAGCACAGTCTGGTGCAAGACACAATGGTGATCGTTCACTGATCAACCCTTGCAAAGATGCAAGCAACCAACAACCATTTCGTTTTCAGTCCACTTCTTATTCTACGGTCCCTGTAGTAAGTGTATCTTCAGTGTGGATAAAAATCTGATCAGAATGCTTTTCTTTTCACCCGTTCTCTCTTGGCTCTTTCCTTAGGGACTAAGTGAATATATTTTCAGCATGCACGATTCAAGTTATTGAAACGTGGACTGACTGACGGCTACCCTACAATGACTAGCCCTTTGCTTCTGAACCCTGACGAGAAGCTACAAACTCTGTCAAACAAAAGAAAATCCCTTGAAGAAACTGGAGCTAAAGACAAGCAAGCAAATAAATCCCGCCTTCTGGAACCACTGTGAATCAAGACAAATGTGAAAAAGCACTATAACACACAGCAGAATTTTGGGTTCTCATTTATGTGAAATGTTTACCTCTGCCTTACGCATTTACAAGCCATTATTGCAGCCATGACAGCATAGGTTAATTACTTACAATGTGGATATATGAGGTATATTAGTTTTTTTGCTCTTGGTTTAACTGAAGTTTCTATTGCCATTGTGCAGGATGTCATTGGAACAAGAAACAACGGTTTTTATTGGACGTTATATTGCTGAAAAATATTTTAACACATTTTTCTCTTTATTAAAGGAGAATGGTTCAATGTAACATTACTTTACTACAGTGTGCCGAACACACTCAGCACCAACACACACATACACACAGACTCAAGTACAGTAACTGTCCCCCCATTGGCTGGCAGACTTTCTCGGTTGGACCTCAGAGTCGGAACAGAAATCACAGCAGGAGAACAGCAGGGACTGTCTGGCGATTTCTGAGTAAGTGTGTACCTAAATGTGTTGAGCATCAGACAAAAAGTTATCACATGACTGCCTGACAAATAGAGAGATAATGATAAAGAGAGAGATATGAGGCAATACGAGGTATTCCTATCCAAGCAAATTGCACCTTTGGCTGGGACCATTACATGCTGGATAAAAAAAATATTATGCTGGCACAGCTGTGTGCATTTATCAGTAGGACTGGGAATTGAGAATTAATGATTTGTATAACTTTTTTTAAAGGCTTTTGAACATGACACAGGTGGAACACTCTACTAAAGTACCCAAAATAAAATTAACTTCTAATTATTACTTAAAAATTATTGATCAAAACAGTACACATGTACTTAAGTAATTGAATCAGGATGTGAAGTGGGGGGGGGGTTGGATCGGGAAAGGCCCTAAAGCAGGTATTGGAACTCGGGATGCCTGCAACGCAACAACGTTATATGTCAGCACACTGTCCACTAGGCTATTGGCGCTGACATATTTAAAAATTTTCTTGAAGTACAGTTATATAGTATTGCATTATTTTCCTTACAAATTTTATATAATGGCCAGATATAGAAGATGGACTAAAATTGTTCATATTAACTTTAAAAGAAACTGAAAATTTGCAACAGCACTTTGCATGGGCTGCGGTTTACAATGATGTCCAATATCATTAATAACTGCCAAATCATTCAAATACACGCCTCTACGGAAAAGCTAATTATATAAGCAAACATGTTGTAATACAAAGCTATGTAGTTGCACTAGGGGTGTGCGATATTGACAAAAAATTATATCTCAATATTTTCTGGGATTTTATCGATGACGATAATTAGATGATATTTTGCAGAGTGTGTTATTGTGCTGGTACCTTAAGGACTGCCGAAGACAGCTGACTCATAATGTTTTTAATATTCTTCATATGCTTTGTGGTGGTCAGTTCATACTGATAGAAATTAATATTTTCCAATAAGTTTAAACAGGTTTTTACATTTTATGGGCATTTTTACCTTTATAAAGCCAATTTTTCTAGAAGTGTCCATTATCTTTTGAGTCAAATTCTTACATTTAATCAGGGAATTTGAATAATAAGACATTTGGGCTGTTACCAAGCAAATTAAATCAACACAGAATCTGCATCTGAAGTGGCATTTAGATGTATTTACACACATGTATTTTGTTTAATGCAAGACGTGATGCATTTAACCTGCAATTACAAATGCATAAATAATGTTTTGATATATTAAACATAAAATGTTGAATACTGATATTTGAAATTATTTAAAACATGAAAAAAATCTATAAAAAAAAAAGAAAAAGCCGAAATTTGAAATTAAAACTGCCAGCAGGTGACAGCAAATCCCTCTTAATAAGTGAGTCATTGCGATTGAACCGAATCATTTAAACGGTTGATTCATTCAAGAACGAAACACCGTCATGTTGCTCAGAGACACAAAACAGCACTGTGGCTGTATTCGGGATGATTTTTGTTGGCGAAATAGAGCAAAAACAAGCAATATGGTGTCTAAAACGTAAGTCTCTTAATTAACTTATGGTTTATTGAATTCAAATGTCACATTTTTTGGAGAAAAACGGCACTCTTCGTGTGAAATTGAATAACTATATGAAGTGGTATAAATATATACATTTTCTGCCATCATGTCTTTGTGATCATTCTAAATGCATTTTAATAGACTGAATCGTGCAGTGAAAGAAAACACACGCACTAGTCTAGACTTCACGTAATGTATGTGTGCGCTCTGTAGGGATGTTTTGAATGGTTTTTGCCAAATACTCGATAATGTCAAATCGCACATCGTTAAAACAACAATTACGATATTATTGCAGACGATATATATCGCACACCCCTAAGTTGCACATAGTGCTTAACCATTTAAGTCAGACTAAAACGATTAAAGGTGCAGTAGGAGATCTTGGAAAATGCTAACTTTAGCCTGAATCGGGCGTGTTAACTAAGCAAGACAAACAAAATATGCAGAACTCGGGGGCACGAGGACTGGAATTCGGAACCGCTGGGCTACATCATGCGTCATTCACCAGTGAGAAAACTTTAAAAGTACTACAATACCAGGAAGGAAGATCTGGTTGTTGATGTTTGTCTGTCATTCTCGCTCTGTCTGCACAGCGTGCGTGAATGTGCTGATGACGTACTCTGTCTGCGCGAACAGGGTGCACAGAGGTATGCTAATACATACATTGACAGGCAGGTAGGAAAGCGAATTAAAACGCTCGGACCAAGCGTTTTGATTGGATTAACATTTCTTGGTCCTATGCCTTCCACAGAATATATAAATACAGATAAATACATTTAGACCAGTTAACTTAATGATTGCTATCGGGATGTGAAGAGACTTTCAACCAGCATAACAAAAAATGTTTCTGAAGACAATCACCTATTGCACCTTTAAGCACTATTTGCAGAACAATATGCAGAGTGTAGGTGCTACACAAAAGAACATCACCATATTTAGCACAACATTTGCACCATTATCATTAGCTCTGATGTTTAAGAGCAAAAGATGTTTAAGAGATCTATTCACTTTAAAGTTTTTTTTTGAGTTACAAGAGGTTTGTGCTATTTAAAAAGTTCTTACCTTTTCACTCTAATAAATCAGCATTCAAGGTTTAATTTGAACTCCATCTTTATAGGATATTTTGGATGGTTCTGGAGGCTTCCTGTTTCAATAGGACTCTGCTGCCACTTTTCAGATCCAAAGTTCAGTTATGCCACAGTAACAAGCTTTGTTTACTTAGATCTTCACAACCAACCAGGGAAGACCCTGCCTTCAAAACACCCACATCTTCTGTGAAAGTCCACTGGGGAAAAATGGAGGAAAAGAACAATAAGAATTTGATTACATTTCAACAAACAGACTGCATGCAATAGTCCTAGCGATCCCAATTTGTTATCATGCACACACAGACACACTTCATTCTACGGCCTGAAGATTTGTCAACAGCATCAAAACTGTTTTTTTTTTCTTTTTTATCCTTAGCATATAAGCTGTGATTTTCCCAGAGTACAAAAGCACACACAATCACGTCTGGCAGTAACCATAAAAAGATTTTAAATTTAGACAGCAGATGAGAACGAGATATGCTTTCATCTGAATGAATACTTGACGAGTAGCTGTAACATATACAACTGAAAAAAGCAAAGATCTAGATTAAATTTACTGTGGCGAAACTGGCCTGTTCATATCAACAAATTGGAAATGCATTTACACTATTTCCTATACTGCCTGCCTCTAACAGGCACAGTTCCACTGAAAGGGACAAAATGGACTGGACTGTTTTACCTTACCTCTTAAATGTCACCACAATACAAATTAAAATGTAATTGAGGTCAGATAATTTGACAAACTATTTCAATTAGGGGTGGGCGATATGACCAAAATCTTATATCAAGATATGAGTTATGAATTTTATTTCACATTAACAGTATCACGATATAGTTATTTTTGCTTTAGATAAGGTCTTTATGATATCAATATTTTTGATACCAAAGAAATTTTATAATTCGTGTCACCAGTGTCAATATCACAAAAAATCTCACTGAAGACAAGTAAACAGTCAGCGATTAAATAAGAATAAGAAACTAATTACAAGCAATAGGACACAGAAGAACAAATAAATATGAAATGCTACATACATTGTATAAAGCAGGGTTCCTCAATAGGCGGCCCGCAGGCCACATCCGGCCCGTGAGAGAAAAATGTTTGGCCCACGCTAATTTCACATAATGTGGCATGAAAATTCAAACGCTGCATCAGAAAGCGACATTAACTTACATCGTGTCTACATCGGATGCGAGTGGCGCAGCGTGACGCAACAAAATACAATAAAACCCATTATAATCAGTTATGCTGTCTACACTGGATGTGGCATGGCGGGACACGACAAATCTCCAACAGTAAACTGCTGACTCGTTCTATTTATGACGTACTGACACAAAGTTCAAATGATTTGCAATGCTGTTGCGTCCAGTGTAGATACGATGTGACAGCAAAAACATGGCGAGTGAGAAGAAAAGTGGACATGGAAAATAGATTATTACCTGAGATTATCACTGTCATATGTTGTATGTTGTTCCTGCCGCGATTACGTAGAAAATAAAAAACATTTTAAAAAAATGTAATCCGTGTCGCTTGTTGTCACGTGTCGCTGTTGCGGGTGGTTAGGACAAAAACTACATGGAAAAGATTGCGTCACGTCGTGTCTGGTTGGGACACATGGTGTTACAGTTTGATCCCCCCCTTGTGGCCTTTGGCTTGGTGTTGTTGGCAGAATTTGGCCCTCAGCAAAAACTAATTGAGGAACCCTGGTATAAAGTAATCAAATGTATAAAAAATACTGCATATTCTTCATTGTATAAATTAAACATATTTCTTTCAGAGTTCTTTCAGAGTTACGAAAGTGATTTAGTCAAGAGCAGTAAGAGATTTTCCCTCTTTTGTTGTTTGATTAACATGAACGACAGACAGCTGGAATATTAGACTGCTGTCATCTTAAGAGCTGCCTGGATCCAATTTACTGTTACATATGTGACCCTGGACCACAAAACCAGTCATAAGGGTACATTTCTCGAAATTGAGATTTATACATCACCCGAAAGTTGAATAAATAAGCTTTCCATTGATGTATGGTTTGTTAGGATAGGACAATATTTGGCCGAGATGCAACTATTTGAATATCTGGAATCTGAGGGTACAAAAAAAAAAAAAAATCTAAATACTCAGAAAATCACCTTTAAAGTTGTCCAAATGAAGTTCTTAGCAATGCATATCACTAATCAAAAATGTAGGTTTTAATATATTTACAAAATATCTTCATGGAACATGATCTTTACTTAATATCCTAATGATTTTTTGGCATAAAAGAAAAATTTCTTGACCCATACAAGGTTGTTTTTTTTTTTTGGGCTATTGCTAAAAACATACCCCAGCGACTTAAGACTGGTTTTGTGGTCCAGGGTCACATATGTGTTTTCTTTCTCAGCTGTTTGCTTTCACTTAAGACCTAAATTACTGTGTTTACGAGGATACTTGCAAAGATGAGCATTTTGACACGTACAAGTGTGAATATTTAACCGTTCAAGGCCTATAAAGAGGCAAAAATAACTAACCGTCTCCACATGTGCACATCTCTCTGACAGCACACAGAAACCGTCTCCCAGACATACATATAACATAATGAGTTTTCTTTCACTGCTGATTGCGCTTCAGCGACTTAAAATCACTTGTTTGTTTTTAATCCACAATGCTTAAAAATGCATGCAAACGATACATTTCCGTGACCATGTAGCACAGCAACATCACATAAGCATGTAACTGCAATAGAGACGATACTCCAAAATCTCTACTGGTTAACAAAACTTGGAAAAACTCTACACATATGTACTTCACATCACATCCTTTTTCATCAACCAGGTTGAAACAGAAAGAGATGAAAAGGAAACTATTATTAGAGGGAAAGTGAGAAAAAGACAGGAAATAGAAATTGAAGATGATGTGTGATGTAATTTGAATAAGGCAGACAGATATTAAATGAAATCAGAAAGTCAGATAAGACAGAACGAAAGATGTAAAATAAGAAGTAAAGAAGTAGAGTATAATAAGCATCAGGGTGTGGGGTAAGCCGTTTCTTTTTCTTTTCTGCACGTGTTATTCTGAAGTGACATCTCCTAAAGGATTTATCAGAGCTCTTTACATTGATTTCCACATAGAGATGAAGTCAGTGACAGAGAGACAGAGAGACAGACAGATAGACAGATAGACAGATAGACAGATAGGTTTGTGCAAGAACATACCGCTATATGGCAGGGGTCAGTTGTGATTATTCAACACCAGATGAAAACAAGCAGGGCTGGATGGAAGTGGATGTGAGCGAACGGAGCAAAGATGAAAATGATGTTTCGATCCAGCATTGCCGCAATCAATGTGGAGCAAAGAGCCGTGACCACATGGAGAACGAGCGACGGATGGGATTTAGAAGGAAACATAAGTCCACGACAGACAGGAAGTGAGTAACTGAACGACAAACAAGATCAAAAAAATAAACCAGGGACAGTCGGCCTGGACCAAAAGATAATATTTCTATAATACTTAGAAAAGAAGACCCAAGCTACTAAGGGAGACATTTCAGGAAGAATTATTACAAGGGTAAAAGACCTGTAAACATCTAGCTCAAAAGTATAGATATACGTAGCAAGATATCTCTACCATCTCAACTGTTCTCCTAGAATGCAGTGATATTAAATGCAGAACAAATGGAGTCTAATGTTTCTCATGTGTTTCACCTGAGAACAAGACCCTTGTAGTCTCAAATATGTCTTCTGTAGAGCTTCAGTGGCATCTTAATATCTCAAACGGTGCTCAGATTTGTGACTGTGTTGACTAGCAGAAGGCTTCATATTTACCTCTACCGTGCGGTCAGTGGCAATCACCCATACTTTCTATTTACCCTCTGTTATTGTCGATCTCGCTTTCTGCACTCCCACTTGTCTGTTTATTCTTAATTTCCCAGTCCAGTTCCTCTGTCTGTCTCACAGCCCCTTGAGGAAGGACCCAAACATCAAGTTAAAATCTCAGAGGATAAGCTCTCTCCTTTTGCTATGACTGTTTGTGTCACAACAACCTCTCCATCTTTCTCTCTTTTCGCAGTATCAGTTGTCATGGATGTATTTTTACACCAACTGCTGTGCAGTTAAATACCTGTTTTTTTTTACAAGTCTAATTATTTTGCAAATATCTTGCAGCAGAGTGATGCATTTAAATATTGCTATCTCACGAGGACAATTATCCAACTTAGTTTGATGATAGATAGAAACATTATTGAGGTTTCATCAAGATAATTAGCTGTATTTTGTTTTCTCATGTGGACGATATGAGCATCCAAGGCCAAAGAGATCTTACATACCTAGGACAGAAGGAAGTATCTAGATAAATCTAGTAGCATCGGCCATGGATTGAACAGATGCCCTTCTATAAAAGTCCTACTATAGCTAAAGGCTACTTGGAAAAGTTTTCTTTTATGCTAAACAAAGTTCATAGGTGTTATATTTTCAGATCGTACCTGCATCCATGCTTGAAAGCGAACAACCTTCTTTACCATGTCTTTTATGTCTCCTACACACCTGCCTCCACGTCTTACCCCTTCGCGCAAACATATAGAAGACCAAGCATTACTTTAACGTCAGCTAGTGTGTCAAAAACGCCCACTACACATCAAATCTTGACGTTAGCAATGTAAGTGCATTTTCTCAATGTCAATGAGACTGTATATGAGCCTAATTACAGTATCGCAGTAATAAGAGCAGGCAGTGCAGTTGACAATGACTCACAATGAAATGTTCAACGGGCTGTAGCCACATGGAAGTAGACAGTATCACTCTTCCCAAACAAATAAATCACCCCCATTGATGTTTCATCAAAGGACATGAGCAGGAGTGCTATGCCATCACTTCACCGAAACTTCAGGGGCAAATACAGTCTTTGAAGATGGGTCATGTCCTGCTGTTTCACCTTGCAGGTGAATTACAAGCAGATAGGTATGATTTAAAGCTTTGTTTACCTAAAAATGATTTGTGTATCCCAGATTAAAACTCAAATTTTTTACTTCTCTCTTCTTAGTACGTTTGATTCGAGGAGATTTGATTGAAGAGATGGCATGGAACGTCTTTGTAGATGCTTTTGAGATTTTCAGTACATTCATCATAACAAAAGAACGGTCATATGACCTCCATCATAATGACTTTGAGATGTTTACTGTACGTGCCGGGTATCATGTAGCCTGCAGCAGCTACAGATGTCAAGGTGTCTCTCTATTCTCGTTTTTACTCTGTTCCACTAGACGTACTTTATTATTCACCCAAGAGACATGCATTGTCAAGTGTCATGCCCATTCAAACCGGTGTGTGCCTACTCAGATATCTGCAGCAAGTGAGATTTCATGTGGGATAGAGTGTCAAAGCGTGGGTTGTATCACTTTCGAGAATGTTGGGATATCTGGATGGAGAGTAACATGGTATTTCCACAAACTTTAGGTCTTTTATTGACTTGTACATGTTTTTAGCTTAGCTACGATGGCATATTGTGTTCATAGGAAGCACTGACTATGAACTGGTGTGGAAAAATCAATGAAAGGTCAACATGCAGACTTCCTCACAGCAGTGCCAGATGATTGTTGGTTGCTCTGTTGAAATAAACGCCTAGCAAAAAGAATGAAAGAGCAAGAAATAGTTCAGGTTTTGGGGGAAAAGAGAAACTTGGCAATGCTAATATGCAATATCATTTCTGTAGGATTCAGAAGCAGCTTTTCAGGTAAATGACCTCTACAGTATCTGGAATCAAGTTTAGTGTATTTTCCGCTTTGACAGGATTTGCACACCCACAACCTGTTATAGCGTCTTATACATCCCACATTTGGCAACGCTAAAATACCATTTTCACTTTTATGGTGCCATATGTCAGTCATGATATGAATTTGTGAATACGACACTCGCCTGCTGTCTCCAGTTCGCACCCAAACCTTGAACATGGAAGTGTGAAGGAGTGTTTACTGAGCCAGAGACAAAAACACAAACATACATAGTCATTCAGGTAAAACACACTGGAGCTGAGAACCTGAGTAGAATGGATAAGACTGGTCTTTTGTTGAAAGAGAAAAAAACAAAAAAAACAAACAGGCATATCCCACAAACAGTTTTTCTGCTCATGATGATGCATTAATGTGGAACATTCAGTGAGCTGAAATGATGACCTGACTGATACGTTGGTGGAGCTTGCAGGCATCTGCTCAGTGAAGAACATTGAGATGCAGTGATTCTGTCTAAACTCTTTCAAAAATAAGGGAAAAATCAGTCCAGTGTGACAAACTGACAGCAAACTTCTCAGTATAGTCACAACTTGGAACTAAAGTAAAAAATGGTCTCCAGGATGAATCCTATCTACATGCTAAAGGACGTAAAACTGATCTCCATGATAAACATTGCATGTTGGGATCATGGGGCAAATGGGGGGAAATATAGCAGCTTTGGAGGGCCTGATGACTGTGTGGTTTTCTGGCGGCTGGAAGGGCCTGGACAAAGAATCCGTAAGCTCAAAGTGAGCAACAAGTCGCTACTCAGCTATAATTGCATGCCAAGAAGCTGTCAATTAACAGCTGATAAAGTGCAGTGGCAGCTGCTTCGGACATTTATGTTTGAGGACCACACATGGAAAATAAAGTAAAATGCACACACAACCACAACCTTGTGCTGCATATCCTAAAGGGGACTCCCTTCTAATGTTTTTAATGTAAGCTAATTATAATTATTAAACGAACTAACTAACTCCAATATGCTTACAGGGTTGTTTAAATATTATGATATTAGCCTTGTTACAAAACCTTCAAAGGCAACATATTATGACATGGAATATCATACTGTAAATAACTGATCTGAAACTCTTCATAAGCAGCTATGTTGTTAGCATGTCACTAAGCTAACACTAAACTCAAATACAAGGCAAACACAAATATCAGCTAAAACAGTGGTTTACTTGGATTGAAAAGTTTAGAACTACATTCCTCTCGACTTTCTCACCATCTTGGATGTATTTCATCTCCTCACAGAGCTTGTCTAAAGGTATTATGGGATTGCCTTTTCTGTGCTGCCTTAGAATTTGGCCAAAGGAAGGTATCTTAGAAGGTAGCATATTTGTCCTACCTATCTTTTAAAACAGCCTTCTTTTATGATTCATTCTAGATGGGCAACCTACTAAGTTTTGGAAAACAGCTATTATTTAGTCTGTTCATGAATCTTTTATGGAAAAATCCCCACTAGGAGTTTTTACTATCCTTGAATTTCAATCTAAACTGGATAGCAAAAGCTGTTCAGTAACAAACACGCATATTTCTACCCTCCACCTCTCTTCACTTTCATCGACATGACCTCTTTCTCTCCTGCCACAAGTGCTTTGCTTCTCAAATTATTTCCCATAACGGGTTTTATCACAAGTTTGAAAAAAAAGTTCATTTGCACTCCCGCACCCAGAGAAATCACCCTATTCAGATCATTATCTCTGTTACTCATCACCCACAATGCTATGCGGCTCGCTTATTTGCATAAAGCAGAGTGCAATCCATTGTTTTCCATTTTGTCACATTACACATTTGCATACGGATTTGCATGGCTGTTTGTTTGAGTTGATGTTGCTCTCTTTTCTGATAACCTTGATTTAATGGGGTTCCTCCACCATGAGATGGGTCTCGCCTCAATGAATTTAAGACCTTAATCTGCTTGGTTACTTTCATTAGCTATCTTAAGAAAATAAATTGTGAGGGGTAATTCCGGCATCTGCAAAACTCCACACAACACAATGATTGCTAAGAATGTAATCAATCCTTATCTAAATGGAACAACGCTAGCTGATCTGTAATCTGACGGTCATTAAATCGAACCGCCCAATAAAGAATATTCAAAAACTCTGTCAGCTTATGTTAGCATTTCACACGCTAACACTGATCTTAGCTTGTTTCCCCATTCAGAATATTTAGAATGATACAAATGATTCAGACAATGTAAGCTTTGTACTGATTAGGGGTTAATTTTTAATCCGTATACATGTCAGACAAAATATTACTTTATTATCTTAAAGGGATAGTTCACCCAGAAATGAAAATTGTCATTATTTATTCACCCTCATGTCATTCCAAACCTGTATGGAGTTTATTCTGTGGAACAAAAAAATATATATATTTTAAAGAATGAACTTTATTTTGAGTGAGCTATGCCTTTAAAAGTAAAGTTTTATCTTTTGAGCTACCAACAGGAATCTACTATTCACACAACAGAGCCCCGCCTCAAACTCATGCCATTGGTTGAACAAATGTTGCTATGTCAGGCTTGTTGGGATGCTCAATCAAATATAATGTTTTGATAGCACTACAGCCTCATATTCACAGTGTTTACACTTTGAGAGATTGTGACAGTTGTATTTCTTATTAAGCTGGCATGAGTATTTTAAAGAAAATTACACACTTCAGTTTTATAAATGTTAAAGATTAAGGGTTACAACCTGCACAATCTCCTTTCCTCCATTCCATGTCCCTCATTATCAAAAAAAAAAAACACATTGAATAAGTGAGGATTATGCATTCATTCTCTCTCTATCTTTATTAACAGCTCCCACCAAATGCCATATCCCTGTATTAGGCTCAGGTTTATTAGTATCAGCCACAAGCAGTACAAAAGCAATAAGTTTCCAACTAAAAAGCTGCATCTAATAAGAGAACATGATGAAATGAGACCGATAAACAAAGAGAAAGAGACGGAGAGAATCCTGGAGACTTATGAACAACAAAATTGTGGGGTACTTAGTCCTTATATGCATCCGTACTGCGGTTCATCCTGCACTCCGCCTATACGGAAAGAATGTTTTGCCTTGACCTTAATAACACACATGAAACTCTCTATTTGCCTAAAAGGCATCATAGTGAGGAAAATTAGAAACTGGTGGGTTAACTGGGTCAAGTGTTTCGATTAAATTCAAAACAGCATATTACTCTTACATGAAGCTTTCTAGCTCTGAATAAAAAAAATCAGTTTGAATGTTTCAGATAAAATTCAATGCAAATTTCACGCACATTAGCATGTCCACAGGATTTCTCACACATCATTCATGTTATTCAAGAGCAATTTAAGAATGGAAGGGTTTGGATCTGCCCAAAGGATTTAGGCAATTAAAGCTCTTTTAAAAAAGCAAAATGGTGAAATTTGTATGTTCTAGCCTAGTTGGAAGAGATCTGGGTTGGCAAATGAAAAGGTTCAGACTTGCAAGGGGCAATCTTTGAGCTTTCACCACTGTCATCCTTGAGATTCCAAAATAAACACCACATTGCTTCAGAAGGACTATCCCTGCTAGTGGGTGGCCTTCAACGGCAACATCGCACACTGCAAGTTTCTGAAAAATAATTATTCTGGCCTTGTTTGTGTGGTGATGAATAAAGATTACATTCCATTAGACAGAAGCGCTATACTACTACATGTGGCCTTTCGACAACTCAACTCAACAACTCAAAAGCCTCAATATAGTCTGGATCTCTGATGAATGGTCCTCATAATTCTAAAGATTTAGAAATGACTTCAATGCCAGAACCTATAAATAAGACATTATTTATAAGACTGGAAATAAGAGTATTCCAGTGCAGTTACAATAAGATTCACAATTGTCTGTCCAAAGAAACAACCTTTTCTGTCTGCTTTTAGAAGACCCAGATGGTTCCCCAGAAACTGAAATCAACAGGTCTTATAAATAACAAAAGTGTATGCATCAGTTGGAATAATCCTGAAGGCTCTTGTCGGGAAATGAGCTCATGTCTAAAAGTGATGTTGGGAGAAAGAATAAGGACTATCGTCATCAACTGTACTAAGAGTAAGTGTACAACTCTGCTAAAGGAACAGGAACCAAGTACTTGAACATGGGCTTGCTTATCTGTAGGACTGTGTGATTTGAGGCTTCCAGTGCTGCCTAGTTTATCTACGTAACAAGAGAGCCAATGAGACTTGTACATTTTGAAGACAAAGTGAGTCCGGATTGCCTATGCAAAACTCATCAGCATGATGCCACAGTGTTAGGGGCAGGTTCCAGAACATTGCTATTGGCTGCTTATTGACCCAAGACAAAAGAGCCCACCCTCAAGTCTCCTTAATATTCTGGTCCCTAAATGTGGCTCTGGACCACCAATGTTGGTTTAGGGCAGGGGTGTCTAATCCTCCTCCTGGAGGGCCACTGTCCTGCAGAGTTCTGCTCAAACCCTAATTAAACTTACCTGAACCAGTTAATCAAGGTCTTCAATTTAGAAACTTCTAGGGAGGTAAGTTGGAGCTAAACTGTGCAGGACGTTGGTCCTCCAGAAGCAGAATTGGACACTCATGATCTAAGAGAATTATTCACCCATTCCATAATCTGGCAAACAAAAAACACAAGTCTGATCTCTAGGAAAAGTACCAATACACCTCTTCTCAAACAGCCACACAATTTGAGGTATTATTCTGTATCATTTGTGCTACCAACATGAATGAGTTACTCACCAAAGTATAATACTTAGGGTTAGGATCTGAACAAACACTAGCCTTATATGAGCATTGGTAAGCATTATGCTTGCCTTGGCTTCTGTTCTCTTGGGTGGCTCTCCCAGTCCCTGCAGATCATCTTACTGTCAGTGGACAGTTTATTTGCAAGAAAGAGCAAGAGCTGTCTTTGTGTCTATCTGAGCTCACCCAACAGAATGGTAAGTATGTGTTTCCTACTACATTAGAACAACACTCACCATTAGATCTGCTGTGGGACTGTTCGTGTGTGTTTACGAATAAGGAGACAGACAGCTGAAAGGAGTCTGAAGCAATACTCTGTACACTGTCAAAAATCCTCAAGCCTTTCGATGATGTTCTCCACACAAAAGATTTCCTGGCACAAGTCACTTCATGAAGAACTGAGGCTCTCTCTGGCAGAGTCTGCAAAATAAAGTCACACTCAGGTACAACACAAAGAAAAGAAAGTCCCTCTGATAATTTTTGGCAAGTTACAACCCTGCTGAAAAGATCAGTGCAGACTGACATGCCTTTCTATTGCTGGTTTAGCTAGTCCTGTCAAAAGTTGTCTAACAAACTTCCACAATAACATTTTTTAAAGCTATTTTTATGCGCTTTATGTGCCTTTGTATGCCTTTTTATTGAGATAGGACAGTAGAGAGATAACAGGAAAGCACTGGGTAGAGAGCGATCTGCAAAGGACCTCGAGATGGGAATTGAACTTGGGTTGCCGTGAGCGCAGTTGTATGTCAATGCTCTAACTACTAATGCCGACAACATCCACAATAACATTTGCTAATTTTTTTTGTTTTGTTTTGTTTTTTTCTTTGGAAGTGAGACATCTAGGGCCTCTAAATTTTGCAGAACTAATGCATTTTCAAGAATTTGCTTTGTTAAAGACCCATCAGAGATGCATTGTAGTTGTTTAACAATTCCTGTTGAATCTCCGACCACCAGTGTAGCTCTGTTCTACACTTCCCATCAAGGTCATCAGGCTAATTACGGCTGAGTTTGGAGGCTTTGCAGAATGAAAAACTGGCCTGTTCTGTAAAAACAATTGGATCATTTAGCTTAATTGGCTTAATTGGATCATTTAACTAGTTTAGTGTATTCGCCTATTTGCTGCTTTAAGACAACTCTCTGGTACAATACACACATTTTCTGCACCATTTCAATGAGGGTGCCAGTTAGTCAGTGGTGGGAAACCGAACAACAAAATCTAATTTGTTAGCAACGCACAACCCCAACATCCAACTAACAAGGGAAGCTTCTTTTCAGTTCACAGCCCTTGAGTAAAAGCCCTTGGGACTAAAACATTCCTAAAACAAAATGTGGGAGTATAAGATGACGTTTTATAACCCAGAAGGTTATAAGTTGACAATAAACAACTTAAGTGATCGTTAACGTGGGGAAATTAGCTGCTCAGCAGACCATGCTGTTCTCATCTCGATAGTCCAAGGGAGAATATTTACATAAGGAAAGGCCTGTCGCTGACAGGCTAATCTCTCTGTTGATGTGCTCTGCCAGTCAGCAGGGTTATATTCATAAACACTATTATATATTCCCAGCGCACTAACTGTTAGGCTTAGTACAGTTATCTTCCTGAAGATGAGGGGAGGGTGGAAGAAAGAAGGGAGATAATTGGTGTTTCCAAAAGAGACAGCAAAGTGTGAAGAGGTCTTGACCCTCCAGTCCCTCAGGAAAAGAAGATTTTGACTGTTCTCAGAGCAGCATGCTAATATGCTGATATTACTATTTCTGCAGTATATAGATTGTATACCATGCACATTGCATAGAAAGTACAGTGTATAATCTGCAGTCAATAGTAAATTAGTAATTCTTATTGTAGGCATTGTTCCGATTCATTTATTTAAAAAGTAGACCAAATTTGAAGGCTGATAATGAGGTTTGCCATTAATACGCTACTCCATCATTACATATGAATATATTATTTAATGGGTGAAATTAGTATTCTGCAGGAAAGTTTGTAGTTGATGGCTACCGACAGAAAACGTTCCATACACAATGCAATGGCATTATGAGACCAGTTAATTAAATTCCACCGAGTCCAAATACAGTAGAGGACTCTTATTATTAGGGGTCAAAGGTCAAACGATCAAACTTGGTAAGTTATTATTGTCATCTAGCATCTCAGGAGATACCATTATCCATACCTGCTCTTTGCTCTTTAACAAAGTCCCAATGTACAAATAATATGAGTTGCACAAGCCTCTGGGATACGGACTAAATCCAACATAAGGGGAGAATCAGCCAAAAGTGCCTAAAAGCTAAATTCTTGCACAATCAAAAGCATGGATGAAAACCAACCAGAATAGGGCAAGTCACCATGGAGACGTAAAGGAAAAAGCAAGTCCCAAATACCCACACACAACACAAATCACACCAGTATCTTCTTTGCACTCTCTCTGCTAGTGGTCGATTCTCGGTCCGTTTATCTCTGTGATAGGCTTTATTAAACGTTCAGGAATGTATCTGGCACACACTTATAGCAGTCCACACACACACACACACCTCAGCATGCCAACATAGAAAATATTTACAGCAACAAAGATGCTTTCTGAATGTTGTGGGTGTGCTTTGTACGCCGTGTGTCATTCCAACGCCAGAGTCATTAAAGGAATTAAAACAGCCCTGTAGCAACAAAGTAAAATGTCACAATAGGAAATGGATCTGAACTGTTCAAGCCAGCAGCTCCTAAAATAACCTCATCTGATAGTTATAGAAATTTCCGGACACTAGACAGTTTGCTTTTATGTGTGCTTCAATGTGCTCATGTTGGCTCGTGCAGTTCTGCATATCTGACTCATTCTGTCGGACTGGCAGCCAATCTGTTTAAGCATTCTGAGCTCATCTGTTTTGACCATGGTAAACAGATAAATATTTAATTGGCTTGTTCGCTAACATTGGCCAGACTTGATATGGCAGCCATATGAATATATATCTAGCTCTGGCTCTTGTTCTGTCTGGCTCCTAACTTCCTTGTGGTTTCTTCCTTTTCCCATTCATCCTTTGTTTCCATTTTGTCCTTTCTTAATTATGATCTACACTTCTTCCCATTTCTCTCCAATACTTGGTACTTTGTTGCTAATTTGTTCTTCTGTCTATACCATTCGGTTTTTACCTTTCCTTTCCTCCCCTTCCCCTTCCCCTTCCCCTTTCCCTTTCCCTTTCCCTTCCCCTTCCTTCATGTCCATACTACCTTAGTTCCTTCCTTCTAGCCTTTCCCTGCCACCCTTTCTTTGTTTTCCTTTCCTTCCCGATGCTTTCTTCCTACTTCCTTACTAATTATTCCCTTTTCCCTTCCTTGGTTTTCCTTTTGTTGTGTATTTTTTCAGAACTTAGCTTTTTCCCTTGAAACACTTTCTTTCTCTAATAGATCTAGAAAGTCCCCTGGTTGTCATCTGTAATCACTGCATATTTAATGAGCAATTTTGCATATTTAAGAGCCCCAAATAATCATGTTATGCATAATACATGAGTACCTTTCTCAGATAATGTGATAAGGTCAAGAAGAGATAATCTCGCAAAAACAACACAATTAATAAACAGTCATGAAAAGGCAGCTTTACATTCCCCTTTCCCTTCTGTTTTTTTTTTATTATGGAAATGGAAAATTGTGGGGGGGG
>NW_015505977.1:412612-478361 GCF_001515645.1 Sinocyclocheilus grahami | reverse complement strand
GTGGCGGGGGACATGGTTCTTCTTAATAAGTTCAGAATTTTCTTCTGAATATTACCTAATATAAAATATTTTCCATCAACTGTACTGTAAGTGCATTTTAATTACCTGCTATTTTTTGGCTTCTTCATCCTAAAAAAATAGACTTAAAAGGAGATTTTGAATCTGTAGGAAACTAATTTTAATTACTAAAAGCTGACTCACAGCTCAACACTCTAATCGGATTGGGTTTCTCAAGTGGACCCTGCAATAAACTTACCTGGTTTTACACTCACAACCGTAAGTCTGTGCACCATCTGAACTTAAAAAAGGCTTGATAGTAATTCCATTGTAACGCAATCCTCAAACCATTTTGCCTGAAGCCACTGTCATATTCTAAATTCCCTTCACACCATTCAGTTTATTTCACTGCCATCACACATACAACGACTCTCAAAATTATCACTTGAAGTTTCATCAATCGCTAATTAGCACACTCAAAATATGTGATTGATACACCCGGTTAACACCTTAACTGAGAAAACTCCATGCAAACAGACAAAAAACTGTTATAGAGACTAAAACAAAGTTAGAAAAATTTAAAAAGACAAAATAGAGAGGCAGCAATCGTGATCCTAATGGCTCCACTGGTCTTCCATCTCCCTGGTTTCTTCACCTTGCATGCCTTCTCTCCCTCGATACACTTTTTTTTTTTTTTGTGCTGTTTATAGTACACTCTTGGCAACTTTTCCACTCTCAGTTTATCAGTCCACTTTTAATATAATTTTCAGTCATGCATAATGCAGATCTCAGCATCTCATTGATGAATTTACTGCTTACAAACAAACACACACTCAGAAGCGACACTTCCAGATTCATCTAGCACACCATAAAAAAAGCTGTTTTACATTAGTTTCAATAAAATATTGCTGAAAATCAAAAGAAAGTGATCTAATGAGACAAACCCTGAACTCTAAAACATGTTTTTAAAACAATATTTCTTTCATTCAACAGGTCAAACAATAACTATATGTATCAGTGTTATTAACATGTAGAAATACTATATAATGCAGACCATTACTTGTGTATAAATCAATACAACATGCTAAACAGTCTCCATCTGAGTGACATCATACTAATTTCATCTATTACAGCTGAAATGTTAGATTTCTGCAGCAATGCAGGCAGTGAGCCATTTTAAATTACATTTAAATCCTATTTATCAATAGCATTAGGTACAATTATGACAGGTGCACATTCATAGACATTTATTAGAGGAAAACTCCTCTTGTGGTAACCGAGTGCTGCACAAATGGGCTCTTAGGAGATAATTGGAGCATTATGAGCTGAAATTTGAGATCGAGAAAAGAGGGAGGTTTTTTTTTTGCTTGTTTTGTTTAGTGAGTATGGTTGGATTTTAAAATGGAACAAAACAAACTGAATTAATGAAAATAATTCAGATAGATCATACAGTTCTTATGAAGAAAAGATTGAAAGTGTTACAGACTACAGGGTTTATAGCAAAATCTTCACTTTAAAGCAAACTTACCTAAGCTTCTGAAGCTCTGGAATAAGTAGTTATTTAGTCATATATATATATATATATATATATATATATATATATATATATATATATACATACATATATAGGTATGGCTGTTCGTAATGCTATAGTAATGTAAAATTTCAAAAAGAAAGTTGGTCACAACATAACCTCAGCGCAACAGAACTAACACATCTACAGTTGCAAACTATGGAAGCATATAGGTAGTGAAATTCAATTTAAAATGCAATATGCAAAATGGCAATGCAATATTCAAAATGGCATTGTATTTCTGTATTTAAATTTACATTTTCCATTACCCGTACTTGCAAAATTTGGTGCAAAAGTAAAATGAAAATTAAATTATAAAATTTACATTTGCCATTTCCAACAGTAGTCTTAATATGTAAATTGCATGCAAATTGTAACCCTTTATAAGTTGCGAAATGAAAACTGCTGTATTTCCCTGAATAAGTCTTTAAAGGTGTTGTAGGCTAATAAGTCGTTCTGAGTAATAAATTGAAAAAGCTCCCACCTGTATTTGACTAAACAAAATAACATGTAGTTTACTTGAGGTTCTGTTATAAATGTGTCTATTAGAAACGTTAATTTAAATTAATTAATTATACAAAAAATTGTTTGAAATTAATTAAGACTTCCCGAGTTTTTGAACGGAAGTCCTGAATGACTGTTATTAAAGGTCATTTAATGAATTTTAATGATTTTCAATGCCCCGCAGAAACCCTGCCTTTGTTGGAAATGTAAATTAATGATTTTAATTATGTTTGATTATAACACTTTTCAGTAAAGATATTTCATATTACAGTAAAGTGTAGTAGCTTTTTTAAGTTTCTGAAATATCCTATAATTGTAACACTCAGAGAACGTTTGATTTTAGCATGGAATACGCTTCATATATTTCTCGGTTCACGCTCCACTTCATCTACCAGTGAATTCAACGATCTTATCAGATCTCCAGCCGCCGTGTTTCAAACGATCCAAACGTAGTCAACCATTTCCTGCATCCTGCTGTACTTCCCTGAATAAGTCTTTAAAGGTGTTGTAGGCTAATAAGTCGTTCTGAGTAATAAATTGAAAAAGCTCCCACATGTATATGACTAAACAAAATAACATGTAGTTTACTTGAGGTTCTGTTATAAATGTGTCTATGAGAAAAATTAATTTAAATTAATTAATTATACAAATTGAATAAATTAATTAAGACTTCCCGAGTTTTTGAACGGAAGTCCTGTTATTAAAGGTTATTTAATGAATTTTAATGATTTAAATAAATCAATCCCCAAATTATATAATTTCATTTTCCTTTTGCACCAAACTTTGCAAGTATGGGTAATAGAAAATGGAAATTTAAATACAGAAATACATTGCCATTTTGAATATTGCTTTGCCATTTTGCATATTGCATTTTAAATTGAAGTTCGCTACCTATATGCTTCCATAGCAAACAAGCAAACAAATTCAAACTTATGCAAACAAATGTTTCTAGAGTGATGGTTAGTTGTTTGGTTGTTAGCATAATGTTATGCAGTTGTGGTGTTCTGGGTTCTTTCTTGGTTTTTAGCATGTTGCTATTATGTTTTAGTAGACTGTTAGTTGTTAGTATGTTGCTATTGTGTTCTGGGTGGTTTCTCGATTGTTACCATGCTGCTATGCAGTTGCTAGGGTGTTCTATGTGTTTTTTTTGGTTGTTAGCATGTTGCTATTGTGTTTTGGGTGGATTCTCCGTCATAAGCAAGTTGCAATGCAGTTGCTATTGTGTTTCGAGTGGTTTCTCGGTTGTTAGCATGTTGCAAAGCAGTTCCTATGGTATTCAGAGTGGTTGCTTAAGCATGTTGCTGTTGCATTTTGGGTGGATTCTTATTGTTAGCATGTTGCTATGCAGTGACTGGTGATATAGTTGGTTGCTTGATTGTTAGCATGACACTATGCAGTTGCTAGTGTGTTCTGGGTGGTTTCTCGGTTGTTAGCATGTTGCTATTGTGTTTTGGGTGAAATTTTCTCATTTGTTAGCATGTTGTTATTGTTTTCTGTTATTTTTGGAGGGGGGGGGTTGTTAGCATGTTGATATGCAGTTGCTTTTGTGTTTTGGGTGGTTTCTCAGTTTTGTCAACATGTTTCTACGCAGTTGCTATTGTATTCTGGGTGGTTTCTCAATTGTTAGCATGTTGCGATGCAGTTGTTAGGGAGTTCTGGGTGTTTTCTTGGTTGTTGGCATGTTGCTATTGCATTTTGGGTGGGTTCTCATTGTTAGCATGTGGCTATGTAGTGACTGGTGATCTGGTTGGTTGCTTGATTGATTGTTAGCATGATGCTATGCAGTTTCTAGTGTGTTATTATGGGTGGTTTCTCACATGTTAGCATGTTGTTATTGTGTTCTGTGTGGTTTCTTGGTTGTTAGCATGCTTCTATGCAGTTGCTACTGCATTCTGGGTGGTATCAACTGTTAGCATGTTGCGATGCTCGGGAGTTCTGGGTGGTTTCTCTGTTGGTAGCTTGTTGCTATTGTGTTTTGAGTGGATTTTCGGTTTTCGGATTTTGTGTTCTGGGCGGTTGCTCATTGTTTGCATATTACAGTATTGTATGCAGCTCCTAGGGTGTTCAAAAAAGCCATTGCAAGTCTAAATGGTACCTTAACACCCAAAAATCACAATTTAGGCTAATTTACATTTTATTAATAATTTTCCACATATTTTGAGGTACCATTCATGCTCATAGCACAAATGTTGTGGGACAAGTTACGTGCCAATTATGTGCAGTTAGTTAAATACACTGTATATTTAAATAAATACACTACAGTAATAGTGGTGCTTGCCTTAGCAAGTATCGCTTATGATTCATTTCCATAAAATAAATCCCATACATAATACAAGTTTGAGGCTTCAGTATGCGTGTGTGTATGTTTATGTCATAGTCCGTGTGCTGTCCTGTTCCAACAGGGACCTGAGGAAAAAGCCATATTCTTTGTTTTCTGCTTGGCAGTCATACAAGAATGTGAAATCAATTCCTCATGAACAATGCTTTTGGTATCGCTTTTTTCCTCAGACATGACCTCTTGTCTGGTCTCGCTCTTTCATGGCTTGTGTTGTGGCCTACCTCTGCTCGCTTTATTGTGTTGTGACAGGCGGTGTCTTACTCTGTAAGCCAGAACTGCTCTGCCTCCGTGCATGAATATTTGTGTATGTACTGGCTGATATCTTTGCGCCCGCTAGTTTGTGCATTCCTCGCTGGTTAGCTACAAAGACGTCCTGCTTCTCTACAGCCCATTTTACATTAGGAAGCACATTCTAATGTATAATTAATTACGAAACTAGCATTTAGCTGATGCTTTTATCCAAAGTCCCTTTGAGGCAAGTCAAAGACTTAGCAGCCATCTTGGAAACACCTCCTGAAACCAATTTTCAGTGAATGCAATAAGCATCTACAGATCTTATCTACTTGAATGGGAAAAGAACGTAATCCCCTTATCAAGTTTCAATAAGATATTTTAAATCATCAATACAATTGACAGAAATGGCATCAGATTTAGCTCAAATAATGGTACATTTACAGTACACATACTACAGAGACTGTAACAACCTAGGGTTAAGTGTGTGTTACTCTTGAGTGCACTAAGTTAATAGGTTTGATTCCCAGGGAACATATGAACTGATAAAAATGTATTGTAATGCATAAAGCTACTTTGGATAAACACTTCCGCAAAATGCATAAATACAAATGCCGTGCCCAAGGGTATAAGGCTGTGTCCAGAAAGCTTCTAAAATCCCCATGCACACTCTCCACATAATACGTGTATGCATATCATATTTACCAGATATCTTCTTGGTTCTTGTTCTCCCTCCCAAGCATCTTCTTGCATGTATAGCTTAATCCCAGTTTAATCCCTTTATACATTCCCCAGTCCTAAACTAATACGCCCAGCGGGGGGTCCGCTCAGTGTGCTGTCCAAGTGGGCAGAAGTTAGATGCCACTATCTCAGTACTTAAGAGCATTACCACTGCCTTGATTTAATTTATCCCTCTCCTTTCCCACCCCACGTTCTCCCTCTTGGGCTGTTACAGTCTTTATATGCTCAATCCCTCTGTCTGCTTCCTTTATATGCACAGCATTACGATAACAGGAACATTTAGTTGAAAAAACATGCAGGAGGCTTCACAAAATTTGACTCTATAAATCGTAACACCATCAGGATACAGGAGTAAAACAACTGTAACCACAAGAAAACACTAAACAAAACAGGAAATATACTGAATCATTTCGCGTAGACTTCTAAATTTGAATCTAAATGCAGCACCACAAGTTGCACAAGTGTTTAAGTGAATGTTTTGTGCAAGCCTTTGTAGAAACTACAAGGACCATCATAATCAGGTGCAGAAGTGCTTCCAAGAAAATACAAGACAGTAACAATCAAAGGTAGAACAATCAATGTAGACTTTACCCTTATGAAAATTAACCATTGTTTTACTACAAATTAAACAAAAAAAAAACATGGTTACTATAGTTAAACCATGGTAACTACAAATTAACCATGGTTTTGCTACCCTAACCATAGTTTAACCATGGTATTTGTATTAAACTGTGGTTATACAAACCACAGTTTATACAAAACCATGGTTACTACACTTTTACTACAATAAAACCATGGTTAATTTCCATAGACATTACAAAACAAAATTAGAATTTGTATTAAAAGGGCCTTCAAAAAGGGCCTGGAGTAAAATAACCTCTCTAGGAGCAAAACTTTTCGAATCAGAAGAACCAATCAGTCTAGACACTATAAGAACATTAGAATCAGGCCTAAAAGAACCTTCCACCTAGAAACTGTTTAGGCCATTACAATAAGGAGTAGAAGAACCATCAGTCTAGACACTAGAAAAGTGAATCAGGTGCAGTTTTATCCAAAGTGCCTTACTTACAAATGAGGAACATCACAAGCAATAACTAGAATGTACAAGACTAATTCTCCTGATTCTGAGGGTACTGAAACTGCAACAAACCATCACTCTGGAAAAGACAAGACCATTAGAATTGGAAGAACCATCAATCAAGACCAGGGATGTCCAACCCTGCTCCTGGAGAGCCACCCTTAAACACGCCTGAACCCAGCTGATCAATTTGCCCTGTTCAAAAACCCACACTTGTGGTCTTTGCACTTGGCCACTTGACTAGTTATATGATGCATGTCCTGTATTTGGCCCAAGTGTTCAAGTGAGGATGAAGACCACAAGTGTGTGTAGAACTTTTCATTACCTGATGGGACACACTTATAGTGTTGTAAAAATGCAAGAGTTTATATAGCTTTATTTTGATTTTAAATCATTTTTAAAATCAACTTCTAAATGTCTGTTCAGTAGTCCCTATAACATGACAACTTAATTTGTGGTGTTTCTAATTAAGTGATAAAAAGCAGTTGCAAATGTTGTACAAAATAAATAATCACCACTACTAATCTTAGCACCAATAAAACATACAACACTGTTTTTTCTACCAAATTCGATGTAATATCTAATTATTATATTAATATTTAACTTACATTGGAAAGGTTTCCTTTACCTCTCGTGAGATCTCAGCAAAAAGTATTTTTTCAAAATATGATGGGATACACAAAGCCTCGAATAGCACTTCGGAGCGGTATTCGAGATAGTTTGGATTTAGTGTGCATTAAGGGCACTGTGCTTTGGTGTTTTGAAGACCTGGGACAGTCTTGCACACTTACTTCCCATCGCGCGCACATGCTCTCAAATGGCCAAGACCGCAAGTGTGGGTATTTGGACAAGGCATCTGCAGGACCAAAGTTGCCCATCCCTGATCTAGACACTAGATCATTAAAATCAGGCATAGCATAACCTTTCACCTAGAAATGATTAGATCATTAGAATCAAGAATACATGGACCTGCAGTCTTTAAGACCATCACAATGAGAGAAAGAAGAATCTTTGATCTAACAGGTTCTAGAGTTTATTTAGTTCTTAGGTCTGAAAACAAGGACTGATTGTGGTTCTTGTAGTTTCCAGAATGATACTTCTCCATGGTCCTGAAACTAAATAATGTACAATTTGCATCAAATATTTAACTGATATAGTCTTTAATAATGACTTTAATTATAGCTGATAGCTTCATGCAGCATGTTCATCAACTACAAAACTTGAAAGTAGGACTTTTGCCATGACATTGTGTTTTTGTTGTCTTTCTCTTTCCTTCCTACCCATTCTCTCTCTCACCTTTGTGTCCCACATTACTGTTAACATCTCTGGATCTTGCCAAGCTTGTCAGATATGTTATGGAGGTGTCTCTCCTATCAGTTGAGAAGAGTTGTTTTATCAGTGCTTTAAAAGCGCGTACCCAGAGCTCTTAACACTGAGAGCGATCACATTTCCAATCTGCACCTTTCTGCGCTTCCACGTCAATCGTTATTAGCGCTGAATTACCACGTCACATGTTTCACTTCTCTTATCATCACACACTCTTGCTTTCTCACCTTTTCTCGCATAATCTCAAAAAGAAGCAGTCACACTTAATACCAAGCTGTTTTCAACATGGAACCATATTCAGTTTAAAATATTCAAGTCCAATTATCCTGATACAGAACATTGGATGTTGTAGATCAATATGAAATACCCATTCTCTCTCTCACCTTTGTGTCCCACATTACTGTTAACATCTCTGGATCTTGCCAAGCTTGTCAGATATGTTATGGAGGTGTCTCTCCTATCAGTTGAGAAGAGTTGTTTTATCAGTGCTTTAAAAGCGCGTACCCAGAGCTCTTAACACTGAGAGCGATCTCATCTCCAATCTGCACCTTTCTGCGCTTCCACGTCAATCGTTATTAGCGCTGAATTACCACGTCACATGTTTCACTTCTCTTTTTATCACACACTCTTGCTTTCTCACCTTTTCTCGCATAATCTCAAAAAGAAGCAGTCACACTTAATACCAAGCTGTTTTCAACATGGAACCATATTCAGTTTAAAATATTCAAGTCCAATTATCCTGATACAGAACATTGGATGTTGTAGATCAATATGAAACACTCAAAATCCATTAGATACCAGCAACTAAGGGAATGACAGATCAGACGAGAGACACTTTCCCCCTGATTTTTCTGAACCACTGATTTAGAGTGTAGCTGTGATTAGGAGCACTTTTCCTTTCTTTTCATCTCTTTTCTATTTCTCCTCTTTACCAGCTGTCTTTTTTCTGCTCTTTTACAGCTACTTCTCTTTGGAGGAGGAAAACCATTACAGAGTTGCTATGCTCAAAAGCATATTTATTTATTTAACAGGGATAGTTAACCGAAAAATGAAAAAAATAAAATAAATAAAAATGTACTCATGTCCTCACTGTCACTCCAAACCTGTATGACTTAATTTCTTCAGTGGAACACAAAAAGAGAAATTTTGAAGAGCATTCCTGCTGCTATTTTCCATACTAAAAAAGCATAACGGTCCAGGGGAATAAAATAAAATAAAATTTGTTTATGCGCATATTCAAACTTGGTGGAGCAAAACTTGCTATTCCTATTACGGATTTGCGCAAAAGTTTTGCACGGTTTTATAAATGCCGATAAAAAATTATTGCAAAATGACGCAGTTTCTATTAACCAATATTACGCGATTAAAACAATTTTCTCCTCTCACAATAAGTCATGGCGACAGATGTTGGTATATACCTATGATGAAAATTACAGGCCTCTCTCATCTTTTTAAGTGGGAGAACTTGCACAATTGGTGGCTGACTAAATACTTTTTTGCCCCACTGTATATCACAGCCACTACACTTGCAGCACAGCTGGTATAAACACAAGCATTGATTAGAGTGGCCACGATCAGCTCCGATGGCCGTGTCGGAGCCGTAATGTGCCGCAGACATGTGCAGGGTTACGTTTTTCGAAATATTCCTTTTCTCGAACTGCCTGAAAAACCACCTCACGTGAGCCTAAACACTTTTTTTCCAAGATATGGGAGTTTTTGAGAAACTGTCATGTTTCCATTGGGCGTATTTCAATTCGCAATGTCAATTTATGCAATTTGAGGGGTAATGGATACGCAGCTATTGACACCAAACACTATTGGTCTCACAATCAAAAACGGACATCCACCAAGCTTGAATATGCCAGCATATTTCTTTTTTGTTAAAACAAACTCATTAACTTGATTTGAAAGAACATAATGATGAGCATATGACAGAAACTAAATTTTTTGGGGTGAACTATCACTTCAAAGTGTCTTACTGAAAGAAAATAAGAAAACTAAAATACAATTCTAATGCTCTTATCTTCAAGTGTGTCCAGGTAATCTTTATCATTAATATTGACTTACTTCAATGACCATAATTATTATTATTATATAATCATATTTCCATTAATAAGCCTCTAAGGCTTGACTTGCTTTTTATATTTTCAACTATAATCTAAAATAAATTACAAACATGTCCATGCTTTTGCTGTACCACAAGTTTTTTGATCCATTATGAGCCAAATGGCTGATGTAACAGCCGGCCTTCCTGCGTGGTCATTTGGAAAATCACAGTCGCATATTCCACTGATTTTTGCAAATTATCTCATCTATGATAAAACACCCTCCCGGGTGAGTTATATAGCTGGTTTCACATTATTGAACTAGCATCTGAACTGCACCAGCAACAAACCCGAGGAACATGACCAAGCACTGTCAACAGGGACGATGTGAGTCTGTAAGCCCCACTGCTCAAACAGAAAAATACATAGCAACAATTTGCTCTGGAAATAATGTAGATGCATGACGGGAACCACTGTAAACAACCAGGGAACGACGTCAACAACATGTACTTTCTTACTGAAAGAAAATAAGAAAACTAAAATACAATTCTAATGCTCTTATCTTCAAGTGTGTCCAGGTAATCTTTATCATTAATATTGACTTACTTCAATGACCATAATTATTATTATTATATAATCATATTTCCATTAATAAGCCTCTAAGGCTTGACTTGCTTTTTATATTTTCAACTATAATCTAAAATAAATTACAAACATGTCCATGCTTTTGCTGTACCACAAGTTTTTTGATCCATTATGAGCCAAATGGCTGATGTAACAGCCGGCCTTCCTGCGTGGTCATTTGGAAAATCACAGTCGCATATTCCACTGATTTTTGCAAATTATCTCATCTATGATAAAACACCCTCCCGGGTGAGTTATATAGCTGGTTTCACATTATTGAACTAGCATCTGAACCGCACCAGCAACAAACCCGAGGAACATGACCAAGCACTGTCAACAGGGACGATGTGAGTCTGTAAGCCCCACTGCTCAAACAGAAAAATACATAGTAACAATTTGCTCTGGAAATAATGTAGATGCATGACGGGAACCACTGTAAACAAACAGGGAACGACGTCAACAACATGTACTTAGAGCCTCAGTTTAGTCAGACTCAGGTCCAGCAGGAATTGTGGGTGGGGAGAGTGAATAATCAGCGCTCTCTCCACCTTCTACCACGACTGATGTGAGACCCTTGAGCAAGGCACCGAACCCCTAACTGCTCCCTTGGTGCCGGAGCAGTGGGCAGCCAATGCTGCAACACCCAGGGAGCAGTTGCGGGTTCGGTGCCTTGCTCAAGGGTCTCACCTCAGAGACACTTGGATGGGTTAAATGCAGAGCACAAATTCCGAGTATGGGACACCATACTCGGCTACACGTCACTTTCACTTTTAACCAGCTTGTGCGAAAGTGCGTATTCAAGAATTTCACATGGCGAACAGAAAAAGGAAATGGGTGAGTGTGCCAGACGCTGTTTTTCCAGTTTTAGCAGTAGAGAGACTAGGGGCTGCAGTCACCCACCATTTTGGCTAGAGTCCCGAACAAGAGCTAGGTAGTCAAAGCTATTTGTCGACCTGCTGTTTTGGACAGATGAAGTAAACAACATAACCTTGTGTACATCTGAGGCCCGTCAGTTTATAATCAGCAGGGGAGTGAAAACATGCGTGCTTTTAGAAAAAAGGCGCCAGCCTATTAAACATGTTGTTGACCGTGGTGATGCAAACGTTGTGTTATCTAATGTATGCAAATACAATTCTTTGAAATGTTGTAGTTTGCATTGAATATATAATAAAATTAATATTTTAGCTGACGCTGATGTTGTTTGTGAAATTTCTAGTTTGCATTGCCTAAAATAAAATAAACAATATTACAATTTTTAAATGAACAAGTTTAAATATTTAAATATTCCACTGCCAATAAAACAAATACATGAATAAAATAAGTTTAAATATTTAGATAAATTATACAAACGTAGATTATGTTTGTGAAAACTTCTAGTTTGCATTTTGCTTAACAATAAAAATAAATTTCTTTGAAATTTTGTAGTTTGCATTGCATAAGTTATTAAATATTAATAATAATTTATTATTAAATATTTAGCTGATGCTGCTTGTGAAAATTTCTAGTTTGCATTTTGCATTGCCAAAAATAAAATAAAATAAATAATAAAAATGTATAAATAAAATATAAAATTTTTTAAACAAGTTTATATATTCTAGATGAATAATACAACATTGTGTGTTAGTGATTTTAGTTCCAAATGTAAATGTATTAGTGAACATTTTTAATTTCCATTTTCAAATAGAGATAGACAGAGATTGTACAATATTTTTTAGAAATTTTTAAATATTTTTTTGATAAATATTTTAGATAAATCTAAAGTGATTCTCTGGAATTCCTTTTTTTTTTTTTTAACAAACAGATAAATGAATATATAAGCATTTTCCACTACTAATAAGTAAATTAACAAAATAAGTTTAAATATTTAGATAAATGACACAAACTTAGCAGATCTTTGTGAAAACTTCTAGTTTGCATTTTGCCTTGCAAAAAAAAATAAAATTAATAAAAAAAATTAATTTAAAATATTTAAACAAAGTATACACAATCGAATAAATCTAATAAATTATCTGAAATCTAAGTTTTAAAATCTACAAAATATAAAGTGAAAACTGCAATGACAAGAATTTTCTAGACTGTCAGCGAGGACTGAGGTGAAAGTAACGCTACAAACGTTCATTTCCATTTTGTCGGATGGATTAAAATAAACCTCTCGGTCTCCTCTTCCACTTCCTGCCGAGAAGTCCACAAATCACCCCGCTAACACCTTCGCTTCTTATTAATGGAGCGTAAAATTAAATTAAAGGAGAAGCCCGTGAGAAAATCCTTACAGGAATCCACCAGAGGAAACCAGGAAGAGAGACGAAGCTCAAGAAAAACCAGGAGATAGAGAGATGTTCTCTGTGAATGATGATTAGGCAGGATACAAAAAAAAAAGAAAGGAAATTAAGCACAGATTTGTTATTGTCCTCTCAGAATATCTCCAAATAACCATAAGCGGCAGCCCCATATGCATCATTATTATTACACTGCATCACTGCGGCCTTAATTAACACTTAAAGGAACAGTTGCTCAAAATTAAACCAGTCATGGATCCAAAATTACACTTGTTTGTGTTATTGCACCACTAGGAAGAAGTTAAGGCTGAGGTCCAGTACTTCAGTATCATTCAAATCGTATTTGCAAAATACTATCCTAAAATGTCCACATATGACATTTATCACAATGTTCCTTATAACGTCTTTGAAAAGCTGATAATCATTTATCAGTGAAGAAATTGCAAAACTGACCTTTTCATTCTATATATATGCCATTTCAGATGCTCATTTTATGTGTGGAGATCAAAATGCTGTTTATGCTAATTTAATTTTGATAAACGGTTCACGGTCTGGGGAGGGGGAAAAATCTTGGTGTCTGGATTTGGACTGTGGTCAGATGACCTCGGCTCTATATTCAAAGTCAAAAGTTCACAGACTCTGGGAATTCATGACATTTGGTGGCATGAGTTTTATACAATAAAATACCAAGAGCTGACACTTGTTTTCTAACAGCCCACATCCATGTGTAAACATGCAAAAATAATAACATAAAAAAATAAAATAAAATATGCAAAAACTAAAGTGATAATTGCACTGACAAGAAAAGAATAGGTCTGGCAGAAGGAGTCACTGAGCACAAATCTGACTCACGGTTTTAGTTATGCTAATTGCCTCTTGTTTCAAGCTGTGCAGCGTAATTACCATTCATGATAATTGCATAAATTTTTGAAATTAGAAAGGCAATGCAATTAGCTGCAGATACATGTAGGCTATAACTTGCATAGTGTTGGTTTGCAAATAAATGTCTTTCTGCAACGCACTGCATTGATTTTTGTCTTCTTAGTAAGCCACTAAACAACATGCTACATGTGTAGTTTTGTGTGGACACTTATGTCCCAGGGTTTCTATTTTTGATTAAAAGGAACAGATTTTAACTTTGGTATATGAAGTATTTTTTGTTCTTTTTTTATTTATTTATATTTATTTTAATTGTATTTTATTTATTTTAAATGTAATTTATTTTTAGGCTTGGGTCAAGAGTAAAAGAATAAATACTAAAATTAATTGAGAAAATTTGTTTAAAATTAGTTCCTGATTGAAGGCCTGGGACAAGGCTAGGTTAAAAAAAATTTTTAATTAATTATTAACATTAAATACCAGCGCTCTATTTGTCACAGCTTTAGAAGCAGCCAAATTTAATTCCAAGACACCTGACAAAAAGGCATAAATTACAAATTTAGATTGAAACGCTAACCTTGTGTTTCTCTTTATATCATAAAAAACAAAAGAACCTTCTGCTGTGCTCCAATTAAAAAATGACATCAGTTCAATAGAACGCAGGCCCACCTAATCTATTCTTAGAGACAACGTCGACTTCCTCAGCGACACAATAACCTATAGTATAACTCCAGCTATAATAAACACATCAAACCTTGCAACATTCTCACGGTCTCTGTGCTTTACGAGAATGAACATAGCGACCGTTACCCAACACAACTGTTGACATTAATAGGGCTGCTCGGCATCCTCTCGAACGTTTACTCTTTTAAATGTCAGAGTCGGTGCCTGAATGGGCAGCGATGCAGTCCAGCCCCGCTGACACGGATCAAAAGGTGGGAAAAGGGCAGTACAGTCATTATCACCATGGGGAGGAACTTTCAGTTGGGTTAGAGGCTTCAGACTCGGTTACACCGAGAATGGAAGAGCGACTTGGGACCAGTGACCTGTGAGAGAGGCCTGGACCACTGGAGGATGACTGAACACCTCAGAGAAGAACAACTACACTCTTAAAAATAAAGGTTTTCACAGTGATGCCATAGAAGAACCATTTTGGTTCCCAAGTTCTTAAAAGAACCATTTTTTTCTCAGTGTGAAGAACATTTTAATAATCTAAAGAAGGGTTTTCCACTATAAAGAACCTTTTGTGCAATGAAAAGGTTCCGTGGATGTTATAGGATCTTCATTGAACCATCAATGCCTATACGAAATGTTATTTTAGGAGTGTATGGCCAGAAAGCAGTGCTGACAAATAGAGAACCCTGCAGTGAATGGGTGCCGTCAGAAAGAGAGTCCAAACAGCTCATAAAAACATCACAATAATCCACACGTCTCCAATCCCTCAATTATTATCTTGTGAAGTGAAAAGCTGTGTGTTTGTAAGAAACAAATCCATCAAGGTATTTTAATTTTAAACCATTTCTTCTGGCCAAAATATGAGTCCATAAACCATAATAATGCTTCCTCCAGTGAAAATGTCCATCCTCTGTTGTCCTCACACATCAAAATCCACCTACATATTTGTTTAGAACCGTTTTTGCTTGTAAATGGTGAATGTATATTTCTCTCCTGATTCAGTCATCAAGCGATATGGATAGAGAGCTCTTAATAATGGATTTGTTTCATTAATTGACATACTGGGGTCATGTGGATTACCGTGATATTTTTATCAGCTGTTTGGACTCTCATTCTGACGGCACCCATTCACTATAAAGGATCAATTTATGAGCAATTGATGTGATCTTAAATTTCTTCAAATCTGTTAAAATGAAGAACCAAACTCATCCACATCTTGAATGGCCTGAGAATTTTTGAGTGAACTATTCCTTTAAGAAGGCATCCTAAATTACATCATCTCAATCCAATAACGCCTTTGATTCAGTAACCTTGGAATGCAGAAGAAGAACGTTGGCATTTTGGGCAGGGGGCCTTCTGGCTGCTTTCCGTGCCCACACCATGATGGAAATCACAGCTTCTAATTGGACCAGATGGTGAGGAGAATGTAGCCAATTATGGTTGATTGCCTACCCACACACGCAGAGAAAGCCACGTCCACATCCGTTCATGGGCATCCACCTACACAAACATACGTAGGAACAACAACACAGCAGTAAAGGCGTGCATGCCAACTCAGTCTGGAACACAAACATACTGAAAAATGTGTACTGTGGGATGTGAAGGAGTCTTGATCATGGTCACCCACACAAACATGATTTGGTCTGGGCCACAGAGTCGTTTCAGCACCGGGGAAACGGGTGAGCCATTGAATTCAGCACCATGGACAGTTCCTGCCAAGACCCACAACTTATTAGCATCAATGGGGCTTGTCTGAAAAGACACTGTTGTAAAAACACTTCTAAATTGTAAAACTTAATTAAAAGAAAGAAAGAAAGAAAGAAAAAGAAAGAAAGAAAGAAAGAAAGAAAAAAAAAGAAAGAAAGAAAGAAAGAATGAATCTGAAGGACACGCACAACTTGGAAAAAGTTCACCTAAAAACATAATTGATTACTTTAATAAATACTTTCATTATTTACTTATTTATTTAGCTGTTTTATACGGAAGTTCTAAGCGGCCATGCATTATTTTTTTTTCCTTCTCGTTTTCTCGTTATAACGACTTAGCTCTCGTTAAGTCGATATAACGAGAAAAGTCGTTATAACGAGAAAACAACTCTCGTTGTGTCGATATAACGAGAAAATAAGAAGGGAAAAAAAAATAATGCCGCTTAGAACTTCCGTAGTTTTAATATAAATGATTATTTACATAATATTATACTTGATTACACATAATATTTAATATTACATACAATTTTATACATTAAGATTTAATGGTATGTAAACTTTTGAATGTGGTCATTTTTATAAATTCAGTTATTATTTTGTCTTGTGGAGTATAAGTAAACATCTGTTATGTGAAATAGCTTATTCAGGACAGTACCAAATAAAAAAATAACATGCAATTTTCATGATCCCTTTTATTATGTATCCATCCATCCATCCATCCTATACACACACACGCACACACATACACATACATACAAAGAGCTATTGCTTGAAAGCATGAAACTGCAGGGATTTAAAAAGACTCGTCTGTTTGACACAAAAACCTAGAAAACCCATGCACGAAATGCCGACATGCTTTTCCTTTTTCCGTGACAACTACGATAAGCAGGTAATAATGGAGCATATGCATCTTTGCACATAAAAGGTGGAATTATGACTGTCTGAAAAAAAGAAATTAAGTTTCATTGTGTTTTTTCTCCCTGCTACTAGATATTAGCACTGTTTTAATTAATGGCACATGCTATGCCTGGAGGCTGAGAGGAGATTACAGTGCACTGTCATGAAATTACCTCTCATCATGTGTGCTTTGAAAGTTAATGAGAGAAACGCAGAGGCTCGGGGCTTCGATGCGGAGGAACAAGGGAGCTTGAGGAGCCACACAAACACACACACACACAGACAGATGTCTGGAGTCTCTGGCTGGTCTAAGACTTCTCTCTAATTGCCATGAGTCAGCCTGCACTGGGGCTGGACCTTAGACACACACAAAGACACACACACACACACACACACACACACAAGCCTCAGCGTTTCACCCAGCCACTGCGTGCCCTCCATAGTGAACAGACCAGGATCTGTATGTAAGCCTCTTAGTATGCAGCGAGAGAGAGAGTGTGTGTATGTGTGTATGTGTGTGTGTGTGTGTGTGTGTGTGTGGTCAAAGCTGGCCAAGGAATTTGCATTCGTTAATGAAATTCCAGGGGTGATGTTGACAGTTTACCAGTACATGGATGTGTTTGTGCGATTATGACACCGGGCCTTGTGTCTAGTGTCCTCTACTGTCAAAACATATCAGAATCGTCAAAGAACACAAGAGCGCTAAAATGACAAATCTCAAAAACGTGTTTGAAATTTCTTTAGACAATAAAATATTTTGATTAGAATTTAAATTCAAGTACAGATGATGACAGACAGACAGACAAGACAGGATTCTTACAAGTCATTTCCACTAGGTTTTGGAGCAAAGTTAAACTCATTACCCTTCTTTGCCTATTCTTTAGGCATGTTCGTTCACTAGCAGCTGTGAGATTTAAACCACAGAAAGTCCACACTTTAGACATTTAACCTTTCGGCTACAACCTCAATTAGTCACAGCCTCATTTGCAAATGTGTCAGATTTTCACACTTTTCGGAGCTTGGAGTCAAATTCCCACAAAAAGGTAAGATGTAAATATTTAAAATTATATTTGTGTGTCTGGTAGGGCTGGGTAAAAAACGTAATGCGATTTTCATGCGAATCTCATCAGTAAAGCCTACATTAAAGACGATTTTGAACACAATTTTGTGTAGCTTGTCAGTGAACTAAGCCTCTGTGTAGTAAATGATGCTCCATCTGAAAGCACGTGCTGGAGATTTACTACTAATCACAGAACCGGCTTTACTGACGAGATGCGCATGAAAATCGCATTCGATTTTTTGCACAGCCCTAGTGTCTGGGTGAGATGGAGGGCACTGCATTGTTCAATACGAAGACTTAATTTCATGATGAATACAAGGTTTGTACAGTATTGAACACAAAAACAGAATATCCTGCAGAAATGTCACATTACAGAGATAAAAATGTTGTCATGTTGACTTGCGGTCCGATCAGCGAAACTTTGGTGTAATCTCAGGGTAAAAGAAGGTCTGTTGTTCTTTATCAATAGTGTAGCAATGCATGAAGCACCACTTAAAGGGTCATGAAATCTTTTTCTGAGATTTTAGCAGAGGTGTTTGTGTTCCACATCATAGAAGACAATGTTAGCATCCGTTAATTTTAATTGTTGGAGAAAACTGGTTAATTTTAAGCTTTTTGCGCTATCTTCCGGGTTTAAAATCTACATCGCATTGACGTCACAATTTGTGATGTGGCAAAAGACTATAGACGGTTTCATTGGGCTCATGCGCCTGACCCAAAGTTAACTTCCGGTCTGTGTTTGTTTATCTCTCTGGCTAGTGGCGCCGACTACAAACAAAGTTAAAGTGATGAGTAGACTGAAGTTGGGCTTAGGTTGTTGTACTGTGGGATGTGTTTCCTTCATTCATTTATTTGTGGCGACCCGTCACAATATCAAAACTGACCATCAAAAATATTTTTTTCCAAAAGGCTTTGACTTTGTTAAAACATGAGCACTGCACGTTTAAAAATCAAAACGTGGCGCAGGTGTTTTTATATCACTGTATCTCAAGGAAACCGACTGTCTTTAGAAAATTTTCGATGTCATTTTAATTTCACCTTGCATGTAATGCCTGATAAAGCAGTGTTTGTGAGCTCAGCGCTGCTTTGTGTACAACCAGGGAAAACCTTTATTTCTCCCGCTCCAAAAGCGCCTCCTGCTGGCAGAGAATGAATTAGCATTTTCAATAAATTAGCTTGTTATCAGAAATAACCTACTCAAGAAGGACTTTGTTGTTGTTATTAATTCTATGTGGAAGTTTACTGGAAGTTAAGTTTGGGCCAGAAAAGCGCACATGCACAGTAACGTTAGTTTATGTTGTTGCCTTTGAAACCATCTATAGTACATAGATGACGGGTCAGTGTCTATTAAATTATTCATGAGACTGTGTGTTCTTATCCTATGAGAAGACGCTTTGCTTATTCACAACAACTTTGTGTACAACGTTATCGGGGAAACTGCAATTTTACCGCTCCAAAAGCGGCACCTAGTGGAAAAAATGAATTAGCATTTTCATTCAGACCAACACGAAAAGATCAACAAGTGGGCAGGCAATATGCCAATGTTTCATGTTGACGTCGACTCGTTTCAATGATTCAGAGTCGACTCTTTCTTTTGAGAAGCAATAACTTTATACACGGTGCACTTTCAGATTAAAAAAAATTGCAGGACACACTGCATGAAAGGTTATTTTAAAAAATCCATAATAGGGGCACTTTAAAAGTTATCAGAGGTGCAATGGTAGTGTGGTGTATACTGACGAAAAAAATATATATCGATATTTTCTGGGATTTTGTCGATAAGGATCAGACTTACTTTTTACATATTTTGTTGAGTGTGTTTTTTACCTTTTGCTGGTTTTGACCTATCATAGACAGTTGACTTCCGAAGCATTCATATTCTTTACATTCCATACAATGGTTAGTTCATATCTGTGATGGAAATTATGTTTAGGAGGCAATATTTTGCAGCTTTAAACTGATTTCAGTTTTTCAAAAAGGAAAGATGTTTAATATGAAACTAAAACCGTCAGTAGGTGGCGGCAAATCGCTGTCTTAATCTTTGAATGATTAATTCAAACAATTCGTTCAAACCAAACAATCATCGAATCACTCAAACTGATTTAAACTCCAAAATGTTACGGTCTGCAAAATACAATAACTAATATATATATATACACATACATATGCATATACATATATACACATATATATATACACACATACACACACATACATACACATACACATATGAAATGAAAATTCTCTAAACTTATTACAATAATTAAATTTCCTTATGTCTTGATCTCCATTGCTTAAATGATTTGTTAAACATCTCATTAATATTAATTTTATTATATTTTATTTTATATTAAAGTTAAATATTTATTAAGGAATTAAAGTATTAACTGAAATATGAATTCAATATTATTCAAATAATATTCATATTCAAATCTCATAACAGGAGAATTTTAAATTTAAATCAGTACCTCTAATGAGGCAGGAGGCGGAGTCTGTTTCAAAAAGGTTTGAAATTATTCAGATGCTGTAGCTCAATCTCTCTCTCTGGGTGAGATAATCCACACCTCATTCTCCCCTGCCACCCACTCTCATTCCTGCACTGGGGGACCATCTGCTGTTCCCAAACCTCTAGACACGCCGCCAGTAAAGAGTCAAAGAGACAGGCAGACAGAAAGACATGATGATTCAACTCCCCTGAGCTTCCAGCCAACATCAGTTTGTGCCACATCTTGCCTCTTTGCAAATCCATGAACAAGTTTTTTGAAGAAAAATAAGGATTGTAAATATAAGAAAGCCATGGATCACTGGTCTGAACCTCCAGATCACAAATCAAGTGCCAATTTGCAACCTACACAATTCTGTTGAGGAATAACTAACTAGAACTACAAACTCTTAGAAGCTTGGATTTTTCAAAAACAATGTAGATTCTCCAGGACCAAACTATGTATTCTGATGAGTCACAGGTGTAGTGAGTATGCATTCTGAATAGCAAATTACTGCCTCATTTGGCTGCAAGCGATATTGCATAAAGCCAGCCAGTGGTAGCAGTGGAAAGCTTGATTCATTTGAATGAATCGGTTCATTTGGGTGGTTCATACCAATGAATCAAATGCACAAAACTTTACATTGTTATGGTTTAATAAATTGTAAAATTAATAATACAAATAAATTATACATTCAAAATGATAAAATAAGTAAAATTATAAAAATTTAATAAATTGTAAAAATATTATTAGCATATTAAAATATTTATATATGAAAATTTAAATTAAATAAATTAATACTAATGTAAAATATTACAATAACAATATTTTATCATTTATTTTATATATTTTGAAAAATAATACATTGAAAAAAATACATTAAAAAATTTAATAATGATTAAAAATACTGTGACCATATCATGAAATTAAACCATGTCATTTTGACAAACAAGCACACACACACACTTTCGACAAGTGATGTTGTAGAAATGGCTGTCAGGGTAGGCGTGACAGCAGGCGAAAAACAGAGTGATGAAATTAGAAAAGCAAAAGTGTTGACCTGCAAACCAACAGTCTCCTTTACTCTACTTCAAGCTCACAGCACCAACACACAAATACACAATGTAAAATATTATGACCCATGAAAAAATAACCGTAACACATGTTTTCTGTAACTCTTGTAATCTCGCTTCCATTATTGATTGACAGCTGCCATGGTGGTGCATATCAAAACATGATTTCAAAATCTGTAATACATACATACATACATACATACATACACACATACACACACACACACACACACACATATATATATATATATATATATATACATACATATACACACACACACACACACACAGACAGAAACCAGGTGGTCATCCACGGGTGTCTCCATGGCAACATCTCTGGACAGACAGATTCTCCCAATTGGTCCTGGCAAGACGACTCGCCCCCTGCAGACACGTGTGATTGACAGGTGAGAGGGCGAAGTGGAGGAGACTCTTGGCAGAGAAAGCAGCCATAAGTGACCAGTGACAGGTTTAGTGAAGAAGATGGTAAACAAGACATGAAGACAATCGAGAGTTGACCACCACACACTGATGGTCGTTACTATTAATCATAATTAATGGGATAGTGCACCACAAAAGTGAAAATTCTGTCATTAATTACTCACCCTCATGTCGTTCAAACCCGTAAGGCCTTCGTTCATCTTCGGAACACAAATTAAGATATTTTTAAGATATGAAATCCGAGAGCTTTCGGACCCTGCATAGACAGCAATGCAACTGAAATGTGCAAGGCCCAGAAAGGTAGTAAGGACATCGGTAAAATAGTCCAAGTGACATCAGTAGTTCAACCGTAATTTTATAAAGCTACATACGAGAATATTTTTTGCCCAACTTTATTCAACAATTTCTTCTCTTCCGTGTCACTTTTTGACGCGCGTTCATGAGAGTACCACAACATATTTGTTTTCTTTGCACACAAAAAGTATTCTCGTAAAAGTCATAAAATTACATAATATGTCACATGGACCGTTTTAACGATGTCCTTACTGTCTTTCTGGGCCTTGAACATGTCAGTTGCGTTGCTGTCTATGCAGGGTCAGAAAGCTCTTGAATTTCATGAAAAATATCCAAATTTATGTTCCGCGGATGAACGAAGGTCTTACGGCTTTGGAACGACATGAGGGTGAGAAATAATGACATAATTTTCATTTTTGGGTGAACTATGCCTTTAAAAGGAACATTCCAGGCTCATTTAAGCTCAATCAACAGCATTGTAGGATATCAGACAATCTAAGATTTGGTCAAACATTAGGAGCACAAAAATTCCATAAATATCCATTGCAGAATTGATGTCATATGGCTCGTTCACTGACTCACTGGCCGTCTCTGTGATCAACCGTAAACAGTGATTCTGTCCTAATTCCCTTACATATTATTGGTGGAGTTCCCTTTAAAATCTTAAATTATTCCCTTTGAGCTAAATTATTGACCTGTTTCCCTTACAGCATTTTTGGCATAATGTTAACTAATTAATGTGGCATAGTTATTTTTATAAAGGTTACAGTGAGGCTCTTTCAATCTGAGTGAATGGGGCCAATTTTTTGAGAGCATTTAAAACTTGTTTAATTTGAGCCATAAAACGGTTTAAAACCATTTTTACAGTTGTTTTATGGCTTACAATTTTGTAAAGTTGGATGTAACTTTACATAGATAAGGTTAGTAATCTAATCACTTTAAAGTCATGCTAACACTCATTGTTTATATCTTGTGACTATACGATTTAAACTGTATTTTAATTATTGCAAATTCGCCCAATTCCCATAATTATTTTGACACTTTTTTTTTTTTGGAGGTTACAGTGGATCATTTACGATGGAAGTGAATGGGGTCAGTTTTTGGAAGCCTTAAAAGTGGAAATGTGAAGCTTATAATTTTATGAAAGCGCTTACATTGATTCTTCTGTTAAAACTCATATTTGAGCCGTTCTAAATCATAATTTTTACAGTCATTTTAGAGTTTACAGCATTCTCATGGCAACAGAGTTGTTACATTGGCTCTAACTTTACACCGAAAATGTTACAAGCAATTTTACTTCCATTAGAAGGGCCTCACTTTAAACCAAATTTGCATTCAGACCATATTTAGGTTCTAGAACATCGAAAACATGGGCTTTTTCATTTAGTCCAATAAATGGCCACCTAGCAACCACCCAAAACACCCTAGCAACCTACTAATGAACACTTAAAGCAATATTGCACCTTCAAGTGCACTTAAAAGTAAGGAAATGCCAGTGAGGAGATCACAATTATCTCTCCTTCCCAGTCCAACCAATTACAACACCTGATGAAAGCACTTCCACCCTCCCATGAATTAACCTCAAGAGCTAATTAGCGAGCTCAAATACCATTACCATCTCAAACGAGGGCACGACGACGGGAAGAGACTTTAAATGGCTTAAATAAATAAATCAGTCACGCGTGGGTCACATCCTGACTCGTTAAGATGTGATTTAATGAGGGTGGGGTGGCCTTAACGAAGGGGGAGAGGGCGTTTCTGCCCTCTGATGACTAATTATGGAGATGACGATAATTAAATACCCCCATTCTGGGATGTGTGTATTATCACATCATGCATCTCGACTGGAGGGTGGACATCAATGCACGCAGTCATTACACATGCTCAGAGGAACATAGGGAGGAACTGTTTACATACTCTTGAGGATACACACAGAAGCATGTGGACAAATAGGACTACACAGATGCTCTCATGTCATTCCAAACCAATTATTTACCCAAGCTTCATTGCAGACTGAGATTTATTACATTATTTTCTGAAATTCATCTGTTCTGTCCTAACTCTTAAATCAAGACTGATGCCAAAGACACCAAATGGCATTTGTTTTTGATATTCGATCGATATAGGAAAAAAGTGGGAAAATGAAAGCTGATATATAATACAATTCAACGACTGCAAATGAGATGTATACAAACTTATAATTAATATTTATACTATAATTCTATATACATAGTATTAAAATAACACTACTTGAAACCGAAAAAAAAAATGTTGGTAGATATTCACTTTTTTTTTTTTTAACACTAAAACTGTTCTTAAATGTTGACTTTACCTCTGGTCTAAGTCTTTCAAAATCGGACCCAATGCAGCATTTGCATTAAATTGGAAATAAAAAAAACACCACTCATACAGGTTATTTAACACAATTAAATATTAAATAATGATTTCTGTTAAATTCACATAAAGCAGGTCATTCACTTTCACTAGTTAGTGATGAATTAAATGAAAGGCAGAAACTGAACAGAAATAAATTTAATATTTTCTGCATATAGTTAAAATTCACAAAAATAATCGTATCATTAAAAATTTGAGCTCCACAACGAAAGATGCACACAGAGCTGACGTGCAATTAAAGACATTAGCCATCATTTCAACAGTGCTCTAGAGTTTGAATCTATTCATCAATAAAATCACTTCAGCACACTAGAACATATCCTTAGTAGGCCATACAAGCTTATCAGGTATGAAATTAAAAAGGCCTTCTCCAGTGCATCCATTACCTATAATTATCATTACAGCAAAATGTAAAGCCACAGATTTGATCAGCTGTGAGATGGAAACAAATGCTGCTTCAGATTCAATAAAAAAAACAATTTAACAAAAATAAATTGATGCAGAGTGAATTAAATAGAGAAAAAAAAGAAAATTAAATTGGGGGAAACTGAAACAGAGGAGAGAGCGCAGAATGAAATAGTTCAGTTTGGCGGTTTTCTGTTCTTTAAAAAGCAAGCTGAAGGTTCACAAGTTACTAAGAGTTGTGAAACTTTAACTTCTCAGAGAAGCAAATGTAAGAGGGAACTGTGAGCATGTACATGTGTAAGAAAAAAAAACTCCTTGCCCCAAGCGATCTATTAAAGATTGTTAAAACATTTCTGAGGTGTTAAAAGTTGCACTTCGAGTACCACTTTGGTTTCTGGTGAAATTCAAGTTACTGTGCTTCAAAGTGTGGTTTACAGACATATTCCACTTCAAAACCAATTTTATTCTGCAAAAAAAAAAACATTTTGATTTAACGGACAGTAGCATTAAATTCTGTATTCAGATTTCCTTAACATGCCACATTCAATGCCAAATTGCTATTCAGTCAGAGTAAATTAAAAGCTAGATGTGACATTTAATAGTTAGATTTTTTTTTTCTGAGAGAACTCTCATTTCCTGAATAAACAGTAAATCGTTTTTTTAACCACAGGCTATTAGCTTAATATTTAGACTTTATACATAGCAAGTAATTTTAAGTTTGCTAACCGAAAGGACCGTGCTACGTGCAATATTAATTATCTAACAGAAATTGAAGTGTGGTAACTGGCCTCTGGCATTCCTCAGGGCCGTGTCTTGGGTCCTACTGAAATAGTCTGACAGTATGACTCTATTAGACACAAATTAGAGCTAAATTCACGCCAAGCCTCAGATATGCATGTCTACTGAACGGTACGGGTTATTGCATTGCTCTAGAGTTCATGGTCAGTAATGCTATAGACGTTGGGACATAAGTTTTTTTTTATATGTATGGCTTCTTAAAACTTAATGTCTCTATGTAAAGGATGTGAAACATTACATGACAAACTATTTTTAACTTGACAGTAAAATATAGAATTTTAATGTTGCAAGATACAAAAAACCCAACAACATCAAAAACATAAGATTGTATTAACTAATGAATTTTAAGACAGATGATTCTCAGCAAAGATTTTTTTCTTAACCTTTTAAATAATCTTGAATGCTTTAAATGAACATTTCACACAAAACTAAATTTCCTTAATTTGCTCACCTTCTGGCCATCCAAATGGTTACAATTTTTTTCTTCATCAGAACAAATTTGGAGAAATACTTCAGATGATTAGTTTTTCACTTGAAAAAGTAATATTATGGATAGAGCACTCATATTTTAGCCAAAAGCAACAATTTGAAGTAAAAAAAAATTTTTTATTGGAATTATTTTTCTTAATGCTTTTCAGTTTATAAAATGTTAAGTGATGGACTGGAGTTGTGTGGATTACTTCAGGATTATGGTGATGTTTTTTATCAGCTGTTTGGACTCATTCTGACGGCACCCATTCACTGATTTTCATGCGCAACTCATCAGTAAAGCTGGTTCTGTGATTAGTAGTAAATCTCCAGCACATGCTTTCAGATGGAGCGGCATTTACTACACAGAGCCGTAGATCACTGACAAGGTACGCAATATCGTGTTCAAAATCGGCAATGAATCGCTTGCATTCGAAATTGCATTCGATTATTTGCACAGCCCTAGTTTAAGCATTTCAAAAAAGAGAAAAAAAGATTAGTAGTTTATAAGCATTATAGTAATGCTTAGCACTAGGGATGCACCGAATTTTAGGCTGCTGAATATTATCGGCATTTATGGCTTTTGGCCGAAAGAGAAAAAGGGACGAAAATGAGCCAAAAATATATGGCATGGCGCACCGCCCGGCAGTGTTCAGCGCACAGGTTTCACTCTCTAGCTGTCATCACTTTGAAGCAAGATGATACAAAAAAACCTGGTTGGGAAGCACTGCTCTATGCATATGCCTTAAAAAGATTGCCTCAGTTTCTTCTTCATTTCTAGTGCTAAGTGAGGAAGAATAAATGAGTGCGGACAGTTCTGAACTCATTCGCAACTACCAATAGTATCCTAACTTCAGTGTCATTAATGGTCAGTGACCACGACATCATTGCTAAATCCATAAGTTTGTGGTAATTGGACAAACTTTTTATGCTCCAAAAGACCAGTCAGAACCTCTCAGCCTTAGAAAAAGCAGATAAGAAATATTCACCAAAAAGATAAAAAAAGAGGAGGAAACTAACTGCTGCAGAACTGGCTAAAATAATGTTGCAGCCTTTGTTATACAAGAGAGGGAACTGGGCTTTTAACTAGAGATGCACCGATTGATCGGCCAGGGATCGGAATCGGCCGATTTTCCTCATGATCGGCCCAGATCGGTGAGTTAACAGATAAATTTGTCAAAAGTCATTGTCTTCCTATGACCTTGGCGTTAGTCTATCAGAGCAGAAGTATTATTAATAGAGATGCACCGATCGATCGGCCAGGGATCGGAATCGGCCGATTTTCCTCATGATCGGCCCAGATCGGTGACCGGCCGATCAGTCTCACTTCTTTCTGATTCCAAGCCGATCCCTTTTGTTACCAGCGGGCAGCGGCACAGGCAATAACATCAGCCACGCATTCTCACTCGCTTCTGTCCGACGACCCCTTCTCTCTCATACACACACACACACACACACGTCTCATTCACTCCAGTTAAAGTGTGCTTATATTGCACATTATTTTAGTAATTCCCGCAGGTTTCGAGCTTACACCAAAAGCAAGCGCACCACCACTGATCTATATTAATGAATCGCACAAGCCGTGCTCAGTCTCAAACAGCTTGTGAGCCACAAATATCAAAATGAGTGGCTAACTGCACTAAAACGGTCAAATACATACAAAATTATGTCAAAAGGCCCGTCTTGGCGAGTATCCAGTTAAACACAGTTTTGGAACGATACATAGAGAGAACGCATGTTGTGTAACAGTATATTGGGTCCGTGGATAAACTCTTAAAGGGACCGCAGTCCAATATTCCTGCTGCTGTCTGTCATGTTAATCAAAGAACAAAAGACACAGAAAATCACTTTCTGCTCTTGACTTCATACGTTTTATAACTTTAATGGTAAGCATTAATCTGTATTTAATTTTTACAATGAAGACTATAGAAATTAAAATCAAATGTAAAATAACACTGAATGTGTTATTTTACATTTGATTACTTTAATTTCTGTAGTATTTCTTACCTGAATAAAAACTTACTTAACCTGAAAAACTTAGTTTCATAGCTCTCTTTCTTCTATTGCATTTATTTGCACTGCCGTTTTAAATTTTATTAATTACTTTTTACTTGGTTTTATGAAAATAAAACTTTGCACTGAAGAAAAGTAGATTTTTGTTTGTATATGCTGTCAATTATAGTTCTTAGAAAGAAAATCGGAATCGGCAAAAATCGGTATCAGCAGATCACACTAACAAATAATCGGAAATCGGAATCGGCCAAGAAAATTGCAATCGGTGCATCTCTACTTTTAACAGTTTTCCCTGTAGTATGTGGGAGGAGAGTAAATAGGCAGAATGGAAATGCACTGGGACAGATCTAGTCTCAGATAAACTGACGTCCAAGAGTGAATGTGCGTCTACACAGTTACACAGCTGCATGTGTAAACATCTCACTGCAGGCTGCAGACCACCCTCGGCCCAAATCGGTACTCAGTCACACCTGATTGCCTCAATGCATATGCGCAGATACTGGCCCCACACACATACCTAATCAGCTACAACATATTTCGTCCTCTGAGCTGGATGGCTCCACTCAGAGGTCCAGAATCCCCACTGGCCCTTAGAACTGTGAACACCTCATTGATTATTTTCACTTTAGATTAAAAGCCATTAATTGCCTCCTCTCACCTGCTCTCCCTTCCCTCAGTCTTTCACTATTAGTACAGATGCCAGCTGTCTTAAATGGTCCAGACTAAAGTCTTAAAAATAATGGTTCTAATTAGCACCAATAGGGTTTTACAGCTTGATTCCATAGCAGGACAAATAAATGTAAACTGAACCTAGATTCAACTTAGAACCTTAGAATTCTAATTTGAAACATTTTACCAAGTTTTTACATGGTGCATAAATGTAACATCAATAACTTGTGTAATCTTTAAAGAAACTTACATCCACATTAGGAACCCTATGCAGTTTAAAAAAGGGTTCATGGTTCTTTGCTGGATCTAAGGTGCTGAAAAAAATATTACAGAAACGTTAACGGTTTACAGAAATATTCCTTTTAACTCCAACAAGCCTGCTTGGATACAGCACTCTGTGAACAGCCAGCTTCTTTGGCAATGAATGTTTGTGGCTTACCCTCCTTGTGAAGGGTGTCAATGATTGTCTTCTGGACAACTGTCAGATAGGCAGTCTTTCCCATGATTGTGTAGACTAGTGAACCAAACTGAGAGACCATTTTGAAGGCTCAGGAAACCTTTGCAGGTGTTTTGAGTTGATTAGCTGACTGGCATGTCACCATATTCTAATTTGTTGAGATAGTGAATTGGTGGGTTTTTGTTAAATGTGAGCCAAAATCATCACAATTAAAAGAACCAAAGACTTAAACTACTTCAGTCTGTGTGCATTGATTATTTATTTAATTTACACAATTTGAGTTGAATTACTGAAATAAATGAACTTTTCCACGACATTCTAATTTATTGAGATTCAAAGAACTGCAATCAACTCAAAAACCCTATTTATTGAAACATTGTTCTAGATAAGATGGTTCTTTATTGAACCTAAGGTACTGAGAAGAACCATTAAATAACCATCTGTATAGTCATTTTTAGAAAAATATTAAAATGAACTTCAACCAGGCCAAGCTATAATATTAAAGTTTTTTTATAATATACATTTATAAAAAAAACTGATTACCATAGAGAAAATAACTAAAGAATTTTTATAGAACTTAGAAGTTTTACACTCTTAAAAAGGTATCCAAAGAACCCTTCAATGAACAGTTTTTAGAAGAACATTTTAATAATCTAAAGAACCATTTTCCACTTTAAAGAGCCTTTTGTGCAATGGAAAGTTTCCATGGATGTTAAAGTTTCTTCATGGAACCATCAATGCCAATAACTCAAGAACCCTAAACCACAAACATGGTTCTTGATAAGACAAGGATGGAACGATAACACACAAAACCCTTAACACACAGCATTGCAATATCACAGAAATGAATCAAACCCCCAAAATGTCTAATGGAAACACAGTCATTAATATTCAGGATGTTCATTCAGATTTCGTATTGAAGAGGCTGTAGTGATTGTATTATGAATTAGAGCGGGTCAGTCTGTCTTTATTAGTGGGCATGCTTGGGTCACAGACATATGAATATCAAAGTATGAATTGTGTGTGCACTTTTCCTACATCTCAAAACTCTTCCCCTCTACATCTCGCTTGCTCTTTCATGCTTTGTACCTGCCACTCTCTATCTGATCTAGATATGAAATGGATATACTATTGACCAGCCTACCATGCACCTATAGCTGTCACTACGCACCTGCTGGCAATATTGCATTGTGTGTGCATTGAGTAAAACAGCACAGAAAGAGTCCCGCAGGCAAACGTACTGGGGTGGACGTGTGGGCATACATTCTCGTTTCATTTAAACACACTGGCTCTCATAAAGGTGCGCCTTTAAACAAGGAGCTGTGTGACTCACTCCTGGCACCTGTGGATGTGTCTAAAAAAAGGCTGCAGATAAATCAAAACCATGCAAACCAGGCTGCAAATAATGAAGTCACATACTCAGCAATTTTCATCAATATTCAGCAATTTTAGTCATTTAGTCATTCAGCAGTTTTTATATTATTTATTTATTATATAATAAACAAACAAACAAATGTGTGATTTAATTCATATTACCATTAAATAATACAATTAAAATTAAAAGAATTATAAAACAAATGGTCAACTTTATTTAGAATACTTTCATTTAGATCGCCTCAAAGTTAAAATTATTTTTTCTAAAATTATCACTTTTATTTTTTTACTGGCTCATGTGAAGGTTTGCCTTTAACCAAGTAGCTGCTTGACTCACTCCTGGCACCTGTGGATGTGTCTAAAAAAAGGCCACAGATAAATCAAAACCATGCAAACTAGGCTGCAAATAATGAAGTCACATACTCAGCATTGCCATATGGGGCAAATAGGCTTTGGCAGGGAGGGGTCAATTCATCATCTTTAAATTCATCCACAAGACTCAGCTTCTCATCCAACCCGTCATTAAAGCTGCTGTAAGCGCAGTGTAAAGCCAGTGTGAATTTGAAATAGACCCAGTTTACTTTTAGTACACATTCCCTGTCTAACTGTGCAATATTTAATGCATTTTTTGTTCTTCCAAATAATAATCAAAATAACTTGCTCTGCCTCTAGAATAACTTTCCCTTCTGAGTGACATCACTACTCAACTCCCCCTCTTTTTACAATTCAGTCACTTTCAACGGATAAAATGAAGCCTCGTCCAACACAAAATAAATAAATAACTAACATTTACAGTAAAAAAGGCAGTTGTGCTTGTACACTTTACAGTAAAAATACAGTAGCAACTTTGAGGTTTTACGGATTGAATTTACAATTATGGCTTAAAAAAGGGAATAATATTAATATATCACAATTACTAAAATTGCGAAAATACTGTTCACAAGCAGTTTTTCCACAAGCTGAGGTAAATACTAATTTGCAGAAAGTGTACAGTGTCATACATGCATGACACCAACATAATAAAATATAAAACATAACAAAAAACAAACAAAGCAAAAAGTAGAAATAATTATTTAAATAAGTCAAACAAAATATAAACTAAAAAAAAAATCTTATGTGAATAGACAGAGAATTCGGGGAAACCAAGTTATGTTCTTTTTCCACTGTAAATAAAAGGATGACGTTGTTCTTTTTCACTTCCAAAAACTAGATTCAACTATTTTATTCAATTGAAATACCCATTATGTTCATGAAATGCCCATTAGATCTATTACAGTTTTTTGCTGTATAGAGTAAAGGAACGTACTGTTAACCAGTTACAGTAACCGTAGACTTTTACCTTTAAAAATTTGTTAACATGCTTGGATACAGCACTCTGTGAACAGCCAGCTTCTTTGGCAATGAATGTTTGTGGCTTACCCTCCTTGTGAAGGGTGTCAATGATTGTCTTCTGGACAACTGTCAGATAGGCAGTCTTTCCCATGATTGTGTAGACTAGTGAACCAAACTGAGAGACCATTTTGAAGGCTCAGGAAACCTTTGCAGGTGTTTTGAGTTGATTAGCTGACTGGCATGTCACCATATTCTAATTTGTTGAGATAGTGAATTGGTGGGTTTTTGTTAAATGTGAGCCAAAATCATCACAATTAAAAGAACCAAAGACTTAAACTACTTCAGTCTGTGTGCATTGATTATTTATTTAATTTACACAATTTGAGTTGAATTACTGAAATAAATGAACTTTTCCACGACATTCTAATTTATTGAGATGCACCTGTATTTAGGCTTCAAAGAACTGCAATCAACTCAAAAACCCTATTTATTGAAACATTGTTCTAGATAAGATGGTTCTTTATTGAACCTAAGGTACTGAGAAGAACCATTAAATAACCATCTGTATAGTCATTTTTAGAAAAATATTAAAATGAACTTCAACCAGGCCAAGCTATAATATTAAAGTTTTTTTATAATATACATTTATAAAAAAAACTGATTACCATAGAGAAAATAACTAAAGAATTTTTATAGAACTTAGAAGTTTTACACTCTTAAAAAGGTATCCAAAGAACCCTTCAATGAACAGTTTTTAGAAGAACATTTTAATAATCTAAAGAACCATTTTCCACTTTAAAGAGCCTTTTGTGCAATGGAAAGTTTCCATGGATGTTAAAGTTTCTTCATGGAACCATCAATGCCAATAACTCAAGAACCCTAAACCACAAACATGGTTCTTGATAAGACAAGGATGGAACGATAACACACAAAACCCTTAACACACAGCATTGCAATATCACAGAAATGAATCAAACCCCCAAAATGTCTAATGGAAACACAGTCATTAATATTCAGGATGTTCATTCAGATTTCGTATTGAAGAGGCTGTAGTGATTGTATTATGAATTAGAGCGGGTCAGTCTGTCTTTATTAGTGGGCATGCTTGGGTCACAGACATATGAATATCAAAGTATGAATTGTGTGTGCACTTTTCCTACATCTCAAAACTCTTCCCCTCTACATCTCGCTTGCTCTTTCATGCTTTGTACCTGCCACTCTCTATCTGATCTAGATATGAAATGGATATACTATTGACCAGCCTACCATGCACCTATAGCTGTCACTACGCACCTGCTGGCAATATTGCATTGTGTGTGCATTGAGTAAAACAGCACAGAAAGAGTCCCGCAGGCAAACGTACTGGGGTGGACGTGTGGGCATACATTCTCGTTTCATTTAAACACACTGGCTCTCATAAAGGTGCGCCTTTAAACAAGGAGCTGTGTGACTCACTCCTGGCACCTGTGGATGTGTCTAAAAAAAGGCTGCAGATAAATCAAAACCATGCAAACCAGGCTGCAAATAATGAAGTCACATACTCAGCAATTTTCATCAATATTCAGCAATTTTAGTCATTTAGTCATTCAGCAGTTTTTATATTATTTATTTATTATATAATAAACAAACAAACAAATGTGTGATTTAATTCATATTACCATTAAATAATACAATTAAAATTAAAAGAATTATAAAACAAATGGTCAACTTTATTTAGAATACTTTCATTTAGATCGCCTCAAAGTTAAAATTATTTTTTCTAAAATTATCACTTTTATTTTTTTACTGGCTCATGTGAAGGTTTGCCTTTAACCAAGTAGCTGCTTGACTCACTCCTGGCACCTGTGGATGTGTCTAAAAAAAGGCCGCAGATAAATCAAAAGCCTGCAAACCAGGCTGCAAATAATGAAGTCACATACTCAGCATTGCCATATGGGGCAAATAGGCTTTGGCAGGGAGGGGTCAATTCATCATCTTTAAATTCATCCACAAGACTCAGCTTCTCATCCAACCCGTCATTAAAGCTGCTGTAAGCGCAGTGTAAAGCCAGTGTGAATTTGAAATAGACCCAGTTTACTTTTAGTACACATTCCCTGTCTAACTGTGCAATATTTAATGCATTTTTTGTTCTTCCAAATAATAATCAAAATAACTTGCTCTGCCTCTAGAATAACTTTCCCTTCTGAGTGACATCACTACTCAACTCCCCCTCTTTTTACAATTCAGTCACTTTCAACGGATAAAATGAAGCCTCGTCCAACACAAAATAAATAAATAACTAACATTTACAGTAAAAAAGGCAGTTGTGCTTGTACACTTTACAGTAAAAATACAGTAGCAACTTTGAGGTTTTACGGATTGAATTTACAATTATGGCTTAAAAAAGGGAATAATATTAATATATCACAATTACTAAAATTGCGAAAATACTGTTCACAAGCAGTTTTTCCACAAGCTGAGGTAAATACTAATTTGCAGAAAGTGTACAGTGTCATACATGCATGACACCAACATAATAAAATATAAAACATAACAAAAAACAAACAAAGCAAAAAGTAGAAATAATTATTTAAATAAGTCAAACAAAATATAAACTAAAAAAAAAATCTTATGTGAATAGACAGAGAATTCGGGGAAACCAAGTTATGTTCTTTTTCCACTGTAAATAAAAGGATGACGTTGTTCTTTTTCACTTCCAAAAACTAGATTCAACTATTTTATTCAATTGAAATACCCATTATGTTCATGAAATGCCCATTAGATCTATTACAGTTTTTTGCTGTATAGAGTAAAGGAACGTACTGTTAACCAGTTACAGTAACCGTAGACTTTTACCTTTAAAAATACCATCATTACAGTTACAGTGTACTTTTATCCTGTTTATCATGTAATTGCTTTAGAGGCAAATTTTGTGTTATATGTTCACTTTAAAGACCTAATGACAGTCGTTTCCATGCTTAAGTATTCTTACAAAACAGTAGGCTAAATCGGGAGCATATCGTCAATTTCACTTGACAGCTAATATCAGATAAAAGCAAAATGAGGCAGTTCCAGCCAATTATTTTACAACCGAACAAAAGCAGTTCTAAATATATACTTTAAATGTAATAGAAAAATGTATTGCATTTCATTGTAAATGTTCCTCTAGATTACATGTGAGATGCCTAAATATACAAATATTGATATGAGCATTGATATAAAATGAAATTTGATATAATGCAAAATGAATACATAATTTGATATACAAAAAGTCAAAGCACAGATTGTCAACTTTTGTAGTATACGATCATCCAAATAGCTTCAAAGCTGGAAAAAAAATTATTTCAATTTCATGTGGTTTTAATGCTCAGAGCTTGCAGATATTCCAGCTGCCGCTGTGTGCTGTAATGAAACAGGTGTGGTTGTAGTGTAGCTCCCTAATCACATTGATTTCGCTCTGTGCTGTGGTAAAGAGCTTTCTGAAGCCCTTGCAGAGGGAGCTATTCTGTCTTTTATCAGTATTCCCGGTGTAATCGGCGTCTGCTGTTAAAATGACAGCGAGTCAAAGCGGGGACCCCAGGCTTCGGCAGTCGCTGCGCATTTGTGAGGTTATAAATCAAACGATGGCGCTCTCCCCCGTCCCGTATCTCTCCCAGCACCCCCTCTCTGTCGTTTACATCCATCAGTACGTTTCATTTCCAAAGACAAAAAGATGCTCTGGTGAACGCATGCCAAGAAGATTCCCTAAATCGTTCGCTCGTTTATTATTAGAAAGACTCAAATAAAAATAGTGTACAAAAAGTAGACAAGGATAGGCAATCTCGGTTTTGCACTACTTCTTCAAGCCTGTTACAGCCAATAAAACAAAAACACACATGCAGAGTTATTAAATGAATAGAAATAACAATAATCTACAGAAGGAAAAGCTGGAAACACCATCTAAAGTCAATATAGAATACCTGTTTTTGTTTGTACGGTCCTCGTAAGGGTTTTATAAATGCCCCGAATCTGGTTTGGGATGCATTTTAAAACCCATCTTCTGAAACTCTGATAGTGCCAAGGAAGATCTGATAAAGCCGCGTTATCTTCAGCTGAAGGATGCAACACCTCTCACCAAACCCCTGCGCGCACAGATCAGCATGCAGGTGGCTTTCCAGATGAATCACTTCTCATCAATGGAGAGGATATTGATAAAATAAAAAACAAATCTCACGGGCTTGGTTTCTTTAGCAGTTTTACACATAAATGACTGAATTCGGAGACTGCATTCCTACCTCTGTTGTGGGCTGTTCCGTTGACCACGTATTGCTGCGGAAAGGCCGTTTATTATCCCTTGCCAGCGCTGAGGACTCCGACCGAAGGAGATACGGACTGAGCTGGCGCGAGAGAGAGAGGGAGAAAGAGAGAGAGAGAGAGAGAGAGAGAGAGAGAGAGAGAGAGAGAGAGAGCGAGTGGGGAAACAACTGGATCAGTGTAGCCCGATTCCTCAACGAATGACTCCTCTGAACTGGTTCCTTTTTAGTAAGTCAAACGCAACTACAGTAATGACTTTACGGTTCTTTTTTGTGAGTGAAACAAAAACATACAACGCGGTCAATGTAGTCCGATTACCAAACTAATGAATCGACTCATTTTGTGAATCAAATATAGGTAGGCTACCAGTGCAAGTCCAGTTCCCAAGCAAATGACTCTCATGAGTTGGTTCTTTTGATGAATCACTTAAAACATAGGCTAGCGGTTTAATTCGCGGAATAAATAACGTAACCAAAATCGCATAGGCCTATACTAACCTAACCCTCATTCTAAACTCCGGGTAAACTCCTTTCATCACTGCTCATAATTTTCCCGGGGTTAGCAATTCAACCTGTGTATTTATAAGATGACTTTTCGGGTTGGACTTTTCACACTGTAAATAAACCCCAGGTTAACGGTTCTTTGCCACTGATTGGATGAACGAAGCACGTGATCCTTTAAATAAAGGCTCTAGCATTGTTTGTTCATTCTAGTAGGCTACGAAGTTTTTCCCGAATCGACTTTTCGGACTAAAAAGGTAAGAACAAAACAGAACCTTCTTCACTCCAATTTATGCATGTTTTACATCACCATTTGACACTTTTCCCCTCAAAAGCTGAAACGGCTGTTTATACATGCATGGTTTTTCCGCGACTGATTATGAGGTTTCTGAGCATCTAGTGAAAACATTTCAACAGTGGATCTTTTCACAATGAAGACTTTTGTTAAAAAAAAACGATGATAACCCTGCTCCGGAGCTGAGATTCATACCCCCAGGTAAATAGCAGATCAACTCCGGTTCTAAATTACAAGCTTAGACTGTAAGAAAAAAGATGGAGGACGCATCTCCACTTTCTTCCACTAGAATAGTGAAGCCAAAGTGTATAGTGTATGGTCGCTGTCATCTTGCACAGATTGTTAAAAAAATATGTTCTACTGTATATAGTAGGCTATTAACGCGCGTAGTATGAATATAATCCAGACATATAGCCTATTACATTTGCCATGTGATGTGACCTATACTGTAGCTATATCACTGCAGTTCATCCTCTCCTGTGGCCTCTGGATAGTAGCGTCCACTGGATGCTAAGAATCTCTAGAAATGGTAGGCTATCTGGTGACTTTTAACCTGCTGTTTTCTCTCTTCACATACTGTTTTTGCCTAGTAGATATTGTAGGGAAGTATCCTGTTTTCGGATGGAGCAAAGGACTCTTCAGAGCCTGTTCTTTTTAGTGAATCGAATCCATACGAGTACTGCGATTAACAAATGAGCCGGATTCCTTTTAGGAAACACTTTAATTGGTTAACTGAATTAATCTGACTAAGGTGTTGTGTTGTATGGCTCCTGAGACTTAAATTAGTGTAACTATAGTTACTTACTGTTCACATGACAACCTGTAAGTCTAGCTAAATATGACATTTGTTGTAATAAGTACGCCTAGAAAATTTACTTAATTTACTTAAAAAGTTAATAAAATTCATTTTTTCTAAGTATTTTATTTAATAGGCTATATAGTTATGTCAAATTATTGAATTGTATTTATTCTACCTCAAAAGTCTATTTAACCTTTTGCAAAAATTGATATTTATTATAAACCATTACATTTACATTTCTTATTTATTGATCCCACATGTGGCAAGTTCAACCGACTTCTAATAATTTAGCCTTTCTTAATATTTATTCTTCAAAAGTACTAAACAAATCATTAATGGAATCTTTAAGGAATCGGAATCCAAAAATCATGAAATTCCCTACGATCTCTAGTAATTCACATACAACTATGTGACGCTGTGGGAGTGAGAACAGGTTAATATACATACCGAATAAAAGCACAGATGGTGCACAGGATCAGGAATCCATCTCAGATAATGATAAAAATATATTTACAACATGTTATTATTGGATTTACTGCAACGCCATATTTCTTGACCGTAACATCAAAAGTGGAGATGCACGAGACATGCATGTCTCTTAATGCGCATAAATTAATTTTTCATATAGCTTCAGGTTTTTTCCCCGTTGTCTTTTCCAGCGGCCACCAAGCACATCTGTTTTCTCACTCTGAGCACGTAGCGCGCCTCCACTAGCAGGCAGGATCCTTTGACGTCATAGAGAGGCTCTCCGCCAGAGCGCGGGCAGCTGTGTGTCAAATCAATCTTTCAAGTGAATGACTGTGCAGCTCCCCCTCTGGCATCCTGAAACATCCTCAGAGAGATTTCAGCCACTGAATTTAGGTGAATGGAGGGTGAGAGAGGCTCATTCACAAAAAAAGTGAGATTGTGACCAGTTAGAATTTGTTTAGTCGCCCTGAGAAGTAAACTATACAGGATAACTGACCATCTTAAGTGGGAATACAAATAATGGGGAGTGCATATTCAGTGCGAAAGGCACAGTAAACATCATAGGAAGCTTATTATACATCTTGCTGCCTCACAGCAGCAAGTCAATCACTAAGCAGGTGGTGTTTTGGAAATTAAGGGAACTATAGGAACCTTCTATAGGACTTCATACCTTCTACAGGACACCATAAATGTCACATCTATAAATTCAAGAAAACAAACACAATTTTTAGTGACTTTAGTGACCGCTTGTCCTTTTACTCTGGATGCAAAAGTAGAAAAATTGTGCAGGACCTACCTTCAAACACATATGCTCACAGATAGCAGAGGTGCTTTGACATATCTGGCTTGATGGATTTACACACTTTCTGCAGGATCAATGCTACTGATGCAGGGACTCACAGGATAGCTTCTATAAAGATAGAAGCTCCCTCAAGATCAGCAACATATGCTTTTAGGAGAATTATGTGCAGGTGTAGGAACCAGAATTTACATTTCTGATTTATTGATCCCACATGTGGCAAGTTCAACCGACTTCTAATAATTTAGCCTTTCTTAATATTTATTCTTCAAAAGTACTAAACAAATCATTAATGGAATCTTTAAGGAATCGGAATCCAAAAATCATGAAATTCCCTACGATCTCTAGTAATTCACATACAACTATGTGACGCTGTGGGAGTGAGAACAGGTTAATATACATACCGAATAAAAGCACAGATGGTGCACAGGATCAAGAATCCATCTCAGATAATGATAAAAATATATTTACAACATGTTATTATTGGATTTACTGAAACGCCTTATTTCTTGACCGTAACATCTAAAGTGGAGATGCACGAGACATGCATGTCTCTTAATGCGCATAAATTAATTTTTCATATAGCTTCAGGTTTTTTCCCCGTTGTCTTTTCCAGCGGCCACCAAGCACATCTGTTTTCTCACTCTGAGCACGTAGCGCGCCTCCACTAGCAGGCAGGATCCTTTGACGTCATAGAGAGGCTCTCCGCCAGAGCGCGGGCAGCTGTGTGTCAAATCAATCTTTCAAGTGAATGACTGTGCAGCTCCCCCTCTGGCATCCTGAAACATCCTCAGAGAGATTTCAGCCACTGAATTTAGGTGAATGGAGGGTGAGAGAGGCTCATTCACAAAAAAAGTGAGATTGTGACCAGTTAGAATTTGTTTAGTCGCCCTGAGAAGTAAACTATACAGGATAACTGACCATCTTAAGTGGGAATACAAATAATGGGGAGTGCATAGTGCATGGAAAGGCACAGTAAACATCATAGGAAGCTTATTATACATCTTGCTGCCTCACAGCAGCAAGTCAATCACTAAGCAGGTGGTGTTTTGGAAATTAAGGTAACTATAGGAACCTTCTATAGGACTTCATACCTTCTACAGGACACCATAAATGTCACATCTATAAATTCAAGAAAACAAACACAATTTTTAGTGACTTTAGTGACCGCTTGTCCTTTTACTCTGGATGCAAAAGTAGAAAAATTGTGCAGGACCTACCTTCAAACACATATGCTCACAGATAGCAGAGGTGCTTTGACATATCTGGCTTGATGGATTTACACACTTTCTGCAGGATCAATGCTACTGATGCAGGGACTCACAGGATAGCTTCTATAAAGATAGAAGCTCCCTCAAGATCAGCAACGTATGCTTTTAGGAGAATTATGTGCAGGTGTAGGAACCAGAACTGAGCTTTCTTTTGCGTCTCTGCAACTTGGGTTAGATTTGAGATTCTGTTGGAGCTGGAGTTTAAAGGGATAGTTCACCTAAAAATGAAAATTCTGTCATCATTGCTCACTCTCATGTCAATTCAAATCTGTACCGAACACAAAAGGAGATATTCTGAAGTACGCTGGAGCCCAAACAATATTGGATGCCATTTGGTGTTCTTTATAAAGAAAATACAAGTTTGGACAAAATGACGGTGAAAAGTAAATCACAGAATTGTATTTTTTGAGTAAACTATCTCTATATGAACGTCTCGTTCATTCAAAATATCTTCTATTCAACTTATATTCATTTCAGCACCATGGACAGCTACAAAGAGTTAAAGACACAGGGGCTCCACAGCTCTAAGGACATCAAGAAAAATCACAAAATACCATTCTGAAAGCATCTTGTTTTATTGGCTTTAGATCTGACAATCCCACCCAAACCAACTCCAGTCTCTTCCTTAAAGACATACACCAGCATTCACTTCAACAGCACTGTCAAAATTACTTCCAGTTCCAACTTACCTAAACCACAAAATATACTCCTCATACTCAACCTAACCAATCTTGAGGTCTAGGAGCTTGTTTTACTTCAACTTGCCTCTATCTGCAGCCATTTTACCAGTCTAACAGACTCTTCATGCAAAATATTTTTTAAGCCGTTACATCTGACTGCATGTTTTTTTTTTCTATTATAGATCTTAAGGAGCCCTCTCATACTTTTTTTCTTGTTTATTTTTTTAAACATGTTAATCCCCAAACCGATCTCCTCAGTTGTTGCCTCACTACCCTGCTCCACGAAGACTGGAGTAGGCCTAATGATGCTGAAAATTTAGCTTTGATCACATGAATAAATTACATTTGAAAATATATTCAAATAGAAAGCAGATATTTTAAATAGTAAAAATATTTCAAAATGTTACTGCTTTCAGTGCATTTTGGATCAAATAATAAATATTGAATTATTGTCCAGCCCTAGGCCAAGCACAGACAAATGATCCCCTTTAAGACAAATAGCCCCTCTTTTAAGACCGATAGTGTGGAGGAAGGAGAGTCCCATCCATATACTTCATAGCATCGACCCCAGTTTAAGTTGATTGGGGTCGATCCGGGTTGGGAGAGCCGCACCTTGCCCCTTGGCTCAATAGTCATTTATCCAAATGGCACCACTAGCATGCAAGGAAGAAACTTGTTGATGGTAAAATCCCACTACTTCTCGGTAGGAACGTAGTTAGATGGTAAATGCTTAACTCTAATAAAGATCATATAACCTGTCAGATCTTAAGTGTTGTAGATAATTGGACTTTAAATTTTGGCGGGTCCTTCCAAGGGGTTCTCTACCTGCCAAGCAACTGCCATTTAGATGAAAGGATAGCTTTCTCCCTCACTTGCTTGGGAAAATTGTTGGCTTACATAATCTCACTTAAACCATCTCCCTCCCTTTTCCTTTCTAGTCTAGAAACTAATGATTCCTTCTTAAAGCAATTAAGATATTTGGGGAGGGTATGTTAAGTAATATTGCACATGATACGCAATGATATTTAAGTCAAAAGTCTATTTTATCCTAACAAAAGCCCGAATTGGATCCTCAGGTGTGATTAGAACTGGCAAGTGAGATATTTAACAGTAATGTTAATTCTCAGTAATAAACCACTTTGTACACACTGAATCATCGAATGAATGCATTTGTCTTTAGTCTACCTTTGTCTTACGTGAATCATACACCATGGTAACAAGAGTCTAAATTTAGAATATTGGACATTTCTGTTTCCTTGTAATTGTTTCTTGTTAATAAACCCCTGGCCTTTATTTTGAATCTCCCCAGGGCTTGGTGTATTGGCTGCAGTTGTGCTATTACTGCACAACGTAATGGCCCAGGATCTATTTTTATACCTCCGTCAGGGATCCGTTCGAACCTGATCATCTAAAGACGCATGGTAAGTCATTGATACAATTTATCTACCACTTAAAACTTAGCCTCACAGAGGGCAACAGCTTTGCCCCCCCCCGGACCGAGGGGGACGGCCGGACTTTTGTTTTGTGTGTATAATAGTCTAACTCATAGTGTAAAATAGTCTAACTGATTGCTTTTAGATGGAAAAGCTGCCCATAACTCCTGGTCTAGGATCTGTTTTCTTCGTAATAATAGCATAACGAAATACATTTGGCAAACAATCCAGTGTATCTGCCCTTCTGTTTTGGAAAGCGTCAAATTATTTTACAATGCATTTTTGCAAAGGGGAGCAAAGTAGCCAATCACAGACATGTTAGTTGATTTCTACAACGCAATGGCCAATCAGATGCGTTTAGGTTGGACTCCACGCACTCACCGCTTTTTGTCCGGTGCAGAGTTCTATCATCCTCGTAAACTTCATTAAAAAAAGTTTAATTGTGTGGTTACATTCATTGGTTAATACGGAACTTTGTAAGATCGTGATGAATGACTGACCGTTTGTAATAAATTTAAAGGTTTCTTCGTAATAATAGCATAACGAAATACATTTGGCAAACAATCCAGTGTATCTGCCCTTCTGTTTTGGAAAGCGTCAAATTATTTTACAATGCATTTTTGCAAAGGGGAGCAAAGTAGCCAATCACAGACATGTTAGTTGATTTCTACAACGCAATGGCCAATCAGATGCGTTTAGGTTGGAATCCACGCACTCACCGCTTTTTGTCCGGTGCCGAGTTCTATCATCCTCGTAAACTTCATTAAAAAAAGTTTAATTGTGTGGTTACATTCATTGGTTAATACGGAACTTTGTAAGATCGTGATGAATGACTGACCGTTTGTAATAAATTTAAAGGGAGCACTCTTTCCATGCTGTATACGATAATATATTCCGAATTTAAATAAAACGTGTGTTTTTCATGCTTGACAAGCGGCCACGTACGACACAGAGATAGCTAACTACTACACTATATAGAAAAAGATAATAGCCTAATTTCAGAAGCACAAAGTGATGTGATTCTGCAACCGAGCCTGGTCCAAACGCAGGATTTAGGTAAGGAAACAATTATTATTTATTTGTATTGGCTGCCATGCCAAATAATGCGCCTGCTTGCTTTTCTTTTGCCAATATTCCACCAAAAGTTCTGCACTAAGGGAGCACAGCATGAGCACCATTCTGAATCAGAAAATGACAAATGGGATACCCTACAAACTCGAGGTTTTGTGAAAACAAAGGCTACAGCATTGCATCAAGTATGCTGTTTGGGACAACGTAATGCCCTCTAGTCGAAAAACCAATGGCAAGGCACTTGAATTTACAGCAGGCAGTAATGAATCTCTTCACCTGGACAAAGACACTTCATGGAAAGTGAGACCTTACTTTTTTGAAGAAGGTGGGTTAGCAAGATGGGAATTAGCTCATGGGTAGTAGAAAAGGCTGTGATAAAAATGTCTGCAACAAATACATGTTGGTTTGTAAGATCGTGATGAATGACTGACCGTTTGTAATAAATTTAAAGGGAGCACTCTTTCCATGCTGTATACGATAATATATTCCGAATTTAAATAAAACGTGTGTTTTTCATGCTTGACAAGCGGCCACGTACGACACAGAGATAGCTAACTACTACACTATATAGAAAAAGATAATAGCCTAATTTCAGAAGCACAAAGTGATGTGATTCTGCAACCGAGCCTGGTCCAAACGCAGGATTTAGGTAAGGAAACAATTATTATTTATTTGTATTGGCTGCCATGCCAAATAATGCGCCTGCTTGCTTTTCTTTTGCCAATGTATATGCTTTAATAACAAATAATTGTAACATTTTACAATAAGGTTCCATTAGTTAATGTTAGTTAATGTATTAAAGTGTTAGTTAATTATTGTAAAGTGTTACCCAAATAATGTATTTTGAGTGTTCATTTGAAACTAAGCACAATATACATATTAAATAACCTCCTACTTTGACCTAATCGAAACCAGTAGTAAATTAATAACATACATGCAGACATAAATTTAAATAATTATCGTCACATTTCATTAAATAGGCTATGTTTTTATAATTGTCAATTTTAGTAGTTTAAATAGTTAACAAAATTCATACTATTCAGACTATTTATAAAACCTACACAAACCAAGAAGCTTGCATACACTAAATATACTGAGAAAACCCAAATAACCAAAGCAATACAACATTTGCAGAAATATTTTTCCATTTTAAATGTCCTAATTTACATAAAAAGTGAGAAAGACAGGCGGTGTTCATTGCACCCCTTCCTTTGTTTCTCTCTCCCATTCTCTCCAACACACACCCTTCACGCTCACACGGAAATGCTTGCAGCCACAAAAAATCTACCCACATAATGGAGGTCTGAAGGCAGGCTCTGTTTTGAGCCTGCATCTATTTACCATTTAACTATTTGTTTGCATAAAAATACCAAAAGACTGCTATAAAGTGTTGAGGATAAGGGCAGGCAGAGATGAGACATGTCTAATATTATTTCAGCTTTGACTAAAAGACTGATAGGACTTAAGAGAAAATAAAAGCCTTGGAGAATTCTGCATGATGCGTCTAGCACTCCGGATTGAGGAGAATATCACTTATGAATGTCCATTAGATCTTGACAGCAAGCAAACAGATGCATTAAAATGTACATGTATGTTTGTGAAGACACTTATGCTGCAGCAATTTGCATATCTGCAGACAAGACTTTCATTTTCAGAGTGATGGTGAGATGCTTGTGCCCCCTTAGATTTCTGAGTCAAGTGGATTCAATCAAACCTTATCTTTCAGTTACATCAAGTTGGGATTTGAAACCCGGTTTTCTTGCATGCTAAATGAATACAATATTACTACAAAAATAGGTCTTACACTTACATAAAGAATTACTAAAGGGATTTCTGTTTTGGTCATATTTTATCTCATCTAGGTCACCAAGTGAGCCGTGTCACTTGCAAAGATTGGCAAATCCACCAACTAGTAATATTTCTTCAGAAGTCCACATTGAGAGGCTTGAGAACTTATAAAAAATTACTTTACTATCCTGGTGGACTCAACAAAACATATGCACCTTACCTCCCAGAGTAGAGTTGAAGTCTGAATTTGAGACTAGTGAGACAGTTGATAAAGTCATGATGCAAAAACACTTGAATAATACTGTTCCCAGATGCACCAGCTTACACTATTAATCAGTATTAGGGGATAAATACATACCAACCTTACTAAAAACAACCACCCTGATGTATGAGGATATTAGTTTGACATTGTGTTGAAGTGTTATGGCATGTATGGCTCTCTAATACAAAATAAAACTGCAGAGGAGAAGCATTGTTCTTCAGGGGAAAAAGTTTTACCTCCAAAATACACCGTTAAAGTCTGTGAACTCACAGTTCTTATTGAAGTTACAGTCCCTCCAGTGTTGTAAGTCTCACACACACTGACAATGTCGCCAGTAGTAATCAAAAACTCAGAGAGCTCCATTTGAAGGATTATGGTCTTGTAATTTTCACATTTGCTCAGCACCAATGGACAAGCCACTAAACAGGGTATATCGTCTATTGAGCTGTGAGCAGGTAAAGGGGCTTATGCTCAGAAAATTGCTATTTGCCTCCATCCTCCGAGACCAAATGGGGATTAACTGAGTCTAATTAAAGCTCATCTCCACTGCAAGCACTAATGTGGTCAATATCTATCCAGCAAGAGACTGTCCTCAATTATCCCTGCTTCACAATTATCATCATCATTACAGCAGTGTCATTTTTACGCCAGTATTTTAGAGTTATCTTTTCAAGACCCGTTTCCTGTGAGAAAACGAGATAAAGAATTTTATTCCACCATTGCATGTCCCTCAATGCCATTTCCCTTTTCTCATTTGTCAGTTTTCCCCTTCTCCTTCATTCCCTCCAACTTTCAGACAAGGCCTTGTTGGCAGGTGATGGATTGCAAGAGTTTCTCGGTTATCTCAGGAGTCGCAGGTAATCTGGAATATGCCAGATGAGACCCAGGTTTGCCAAATGAGCCATTGCAAACACACATATGCGCGGAGACACAAATACATTTACTATCGATTCAACAAACCAAATGCCCCATCACTCAACTGATTAAATAAGGCCCTATCCAAGATACTGCTCTCAACACCGGTCTCCCTCTGCATCCACACTCAGGTGATGCAATACGGCATGGATGGTTGGGAAATATTCCACCAAAAGTTCTGCACTAAGGGAGCACAGCATGAGCACCATTCTGAATCAGAAAATGACAAATGGGATACCCTACAAACTCGAGGTTTTGTGAAAACAAAGGCTACAGCATTGCATCAAGTATGCTGTTTGGGACAACGTAATGCCCTCTAGTTGAAAAACCAATGGCAAGGCACTTGAATTTACAGCAGGCAGTAATGAATCTCTTCACCTGGACAAAGACACTTCATGGAAAGTGAGACCTTACTTTTTTGAAGAAGGTGGGTTAGCAAGATGGGAATTAGCTCATGGGTAGTAGAAAAGGCTGTGATAAAAATGTCTGCAACAAATACATGTTGGACCTTCAATGTAGTGCAAAAACAACTTACAATACACTTTTACTACAAGGACAATTGTACAACCTGGGGTACCTTGCTCAAGGGCACAATGGCTGTAAATCATGAATCACCACTTTGCAGTTTAAACCCATTAGTTTTGGATTACCAGTCTGGCATTTTCTCTTCCTGACATTCCTCGAGAATAATTAATAACCCAAGTTCTTAAAAATGAGTCTTACGGTCACCACACCTCAAGTCATACTGCTAATCCTCAATATTTGGGCCACAGACATAGGACAAATTGCTACAGGTTTAGCTAGCACAATCAACAGAAGAAGTTCAGGTCAGCACGTACACTGGCTCCTGTCGACTGGACCTTGACACTGGCTAAAGAAAACTTACTGATTGAAACCAGTGGGCAAGAACCACCTATAGCTTAAAGCGACACCAACTTGGTCTCCACCACATACCTTGGAAAACACTTGATTCATCAGTTGCAGAAGTTCCCAGCCAAAAAAAAAAAACATGTAGTGGGAGGATCTGAAAGGCAAAGCAAATAATTATTTACGGTCAATGGCATTTTTACCTTCCAAACTAGCCAAGGCGGTATGGTTCAGTTATTTGAGGTGGAGAGAGAGAATGGGTCCTGAGTTTGGCTGATAAAATAGGTTTTAATTTGCCAAGTGCTAGAGGGGCTGTCGATAACTTGCATGCAGGAGAAAGCACCAAAAGGCGGGAATGCTTTCTCTCTCTCCCTCTCGCTTGCTTTCATTCTTCGCTCACGTTGGCGCTCCTGCATGTTCCCATGGTAACGGAGCACAGCAGCAATGCAAGGCGAGTCACATGCCAAAACTGAATAAGATAGACACCAAATACAAATTCTCTCACTGTCTCCATCTTTCTATCTATCCAACCTGTCCATTTATGTCTTGCTTGAACACCTCGGCCATAAATTGAATGTGACAGATAAACAGTGCAAATAACTAAAATTATGCATGCAAAAACTGGAAACGGAAATGTATTCAGGACTTCAAATTCTGAAAACCAGCATAGTTTTGCATTTGCATCCTATAAAATGGAGTATCAGAATCTATCGTACCAATTTGTACCAGGTACAATTTGTACATGATCCAAATGAGTTCATGCACTTTACCCAGAAGGTGAAGGCTCGGATCAGAGGAGGAGGATGCACGTAGTGTTTAGAAGTTCTAAAGTATATTGGAACATTCACAATCTCTGCGGCCGACTGAACAGATTCCACAAAAAGCCACAGTCGGAAAATGAGATGTCAAGTGTGATTAATCTTCACACCATGAGAGGAAGAGAAATGTGGGAATTCTGGGGTGAAGAACAAGAAAGATCTGAAATCGCAATGAACGAGCTTGACATTCATCCCTATTTTTTGCTGTGAGGTTCCGAGACCTAAAGGATGTGTGTGGCATTCAGGTTAATGCACATATTTTTATATTTGACGGTTGTAGATTGCTTCTGTTCTAGAACATTAAGAGGTTGCCTAGTGAATTAGTGATTTAATCGTGCGATTATGAAATCGAGGAAATCGTTCTGCGATTATGAAAGCTGTTTGCGTAGCTTGTCAGTGAACTACGGCTGTGTAGTAAATGCTGCTCCATCTGAAACCACGTGAAAATACCATCCATGTTAATAACATGTTTTTACTCCAAACTCACTTCATAACGTCAGTCGAGTGTTTGAAATAAATCCCTCTTTGAGATGATGTGGCTTCTTACACAGAATAAGGCACGCAACATATTTCATAGTATTCTAAGAAGTGATAAAAGCTATGTCGAATAGCATTGCATTATGATATACTTTATTATAATAAAAATTAAAAGACGAACTCAGATAAACCATATATTGTCATAGTCGTGTGTTTATTAGTCATGTTGAAGTAATGAAACCAGTTAAATCTTCTGTTTATTCAGCAACCGCTATAGGGATTTCCTGGGCTTCTTCTGTGGGGCGTATTTGGAGTTTCAGCGCTAGAGCGCCCTCTGGCCTTCAGATGGATGTTAATCTACTCTCCTGTCTGATTTGTTTATCAGGCAAATAAATGATTGATCAGATCGCCTGTCAATCAAACTCCTATACGAAGGGTATTGCCATTATTTAGTCAGTCAGTCTCACACCAATCCAAACCTGGATGCTGGTTTTTGTGCAGAGAAAGTGATTATTTTATATTCCATTTTAATATGCTAATATAAAGCTAAATCGCTGAGCTTGTGTAACAGTTGCTTAAAAGAAAACCTAATAATACTAATTGCCAAAGAGTATGGATCAATCTTTAGGGGTCAAAAAGTATTTTTTCACAAAATTTTCTCCAAGATGAGTGGTGTGTGTTTTAAGCGTAACGATTTGTTAGCTTAGCATCTGATACCTGTTGGTCCTTCGTGTCACAGCTTTTATGTTGTAAATGTCTCTTCCTCACACAAAGCTATGGCAAGGATTACTTTCATTGTCCTTTTAGTGCCGTTGAAACTTGCTAGTAGTAGTCACCAGTGTTAGGGAAAGTTACTTTTAGAAGTAATGCATTGTAATATTGCATTACTCCCTAAAAAAAAGTAACTAATTACGTTACTTGGTTACGTTTTTATGGAAAGTAATGCGTTATATTACTTTTGCGTTACTTTTAAATATAACCAGGGCTTGATTGTTTTTAATATAATAAGTTCTATTTATAGCAAATATAAAAGCCCTTTCACACCAAAAAGTGTAATGAATAAACCTCAGGCTGGAGCAAAAGTAAATTCACGTCTGTACAGTAGAACGCAGGAGAAGAAACACTCTTCAGCGATAAAAAAAACAAAGCACAATTGTTAGTTTCTCTAAAGTCATTTTTGCTTATTAGTATGGTTGAACTGGATCATCAAAGGTCAGCAGCAAAGATATTGGTTAATAAAATGGGATTGGATACATTTGTGTTATTTAACATTTAATTATTGCAGGTTTGCGTCATATTCTGAGTTTGCATTTCACTGTTTTAATTCATTTTGATGAATACTAAATCTGTTTTTTGTGAGTGGGATGAATTAATGCACATTCACATTTAGTCTAGAATGTACTACAAAACTGATTATGTAACTCACATTACTTGTAATGAGTTACCCCCAACACTGGTAGTCACTATGGACTCTCAAGGGTTAAAAAAAACCTATGCATGTAAAATATCTGCATTTGTTTTCCACAGAACAAACAGCAGCATACAGATTTATAACAAACAGAAGTGACAGAATTTCCTTTTTGTGTTAAACTATTCTGTGAAAGGGGCTCACAGAACTAACGCATTACGAACATATTATATTGTGTGGTTAGAAACGTTAACTAAAATATGCTTAAGATGAAGTACTACAATTAAAACTAAACTGACAATAATAATTATTTATATATACTGATAATAAATAAGCATAGAAAAGAAGACTGGAGTAATGGCTGATAAATTTAGCGCTGAATGACAGAAATAAATTATATTTTGAAGTATATAAAAATAGGAAACCAATATTAGAAATGTGTGTGTGTGTATATATATATATATATATATATATATATGATTTTTTTATGTTTTAGTCCAATGCAATAATAACTAGCATACTTAGGAAAAAGAAAGTCCTTTCTGGGTCAAAATGACTGCAACAAAAAAATGAGGGTTATTACAAAATATTGCATCTTGTTCATGGTCCTAAAACAGCAATGTTTGATTATTTTGTCTTATCATTTTGCTCCCTCTCCTTACAAGGTCATTTCGATCTGACCCGAGCTCTTTGCCCTTAACATGCAAGTTAAGGTGCGAGCGTCAAATCCTGAGCTTCAGGGTTAAATCACAGGGACCCTACATTGACCCTACAGGGACAAAGACAGCACGAACTGAGTCACTGTGAGTCCCCTTGAAGAGACAGAAGAACATACATTATGACAGCCATGTGTTTGTGTGACGTCCATGCCAAAAAAAAAAAAAAACGGTCCTTTTGGTCTCACTGGGTCGTATTTTTTGTTTCTGGGGCCAAAGACTCCCTGTTTGGAGGACTTTTTCTACATCACGGTTGGTCCAGAATTAATTGGAACAAGGGTTAGAGGGCCAGTGCTGAAGAAATGACCTCTGCTTCTTCTGTCTGGCTTGAGAAAACAGGAAAAGTCCCATTTCAGGCAGCTGAAAGAGTTTCAGAGTAAAGGTGATTGGCAGTCCTGCACTTGCTATCTCTCTGAGGGCTATCAGATGGAACAGGAGCTATTCTGTTCTCTAGAAGAGCACAAAAAGCCTCTGGATGGGTTTATAGAGGCTATACGGTCAGGCTTTTTTTTTGTTGCACAAGGTCCCCATCCTTTGAGAAAAGCACTACAAAGTCTCAGTGGAGGGTTACACAGCTGCACTTTTACACAGATCAGGATTTTTGGATCATGTTGCTTTTAACTGAACATGCAATCATTAAGTAACCAGTCAAGAGTCATTACACACAATCTCACACTGATTTGGCTTAATAAATCAATAAGTCATGTGATCACCTTAAAAAGTATTCTTTAAATCAAGAAAATATCATTAATAAGTTAAAGAAACACTTAAAACGATCTGCAGTCTGTCATCTTATTTATTGGGCCTAATCGATTAAACATGAGCAGAACTAATTTGCATAAATCGGTTGTAAATTGATGCAATTAAATCAAATGTAATGACAATTTACGCAAAATTAGTTTTACGAATTATACAGAAATCTGTTTAGCATGTTTCACGAATGAGGTGCAATGTGCGCATATGGTTTTGGCATCGATACAAACGACAATTTCACAACTTCATTTTAACCATTTTTTTGTGTGTTGTTGCTTCATTTGGTTTTAAACCCTTAAAATGTGTTTTATAAATTGGTAAATATTTATAAATTAAATATAAAATGTATAAATTTATATTTAAACATACATATTATACATAAATATACACACACACATACATATATGCACACACGTATATAGATAGATCTATAAATATTTAAAATTATGATTTCTATAAATATTACTTAACATTATAAATCAAATTTTCATATTTATAAAAAAAATTATTGCATTAAAATGCAACTGTATTTATGAATTTAAACCATTTCTAAATTAAATACAAAGAAAATATTAATTTAATTTGACATTTTTCATTAATGAAAAAGCTAAACCTAAAAACGATTTTATAAATGAAATATGAATTAAAATATTTAAAAAATCTAATAAAAATATATGCAACAAATTCTGTTTATATTTAAGAAATAATAATTCCCAATTTAATTGTTTAATAATATTTATAATTCCATTTATTTTCATTAATTGAAAATCTAAACTTAACATATTTTATACATTTAATGTGAATTTAAATATTTATAAACTAAATAAAAACACATGTAATAAAGGATATTATAAATAATATAAAATATAATAACCTGTTTCATTTCACATTTAATTTATATCCTATTTTTACATATCAAACAAAATCTATAAATATGTATAATAATTCAATTTGTTTTTATCAATTAAATGGAAAAATATTATTTCTAAATTAAATATACATTAAAATATATAAATCTTCATTTATAAATATTATGAAATTTTTTTTTTTTTTGGTCAATTATTTTAATTAACATTTTTTCTATTAATGAAAACTCTTAATGCAACACAAAGTCTCATGAAAGACTCACCTAAACCCAACACAAATGTCCTGAGGGTGTGTAGATTTTTAAGACATGCTCTCACATTGCAAAAAATGTTCGACATTAGCTGGTTATAAACAGAAACACAGTGAGCCGAGGGTTTTCTTGCACTCTCATAGAAAGGTCTGGTTAGAAGTCAACGTGTGTCTCTGGGTCTGTGAGTGCCGTTGAGAGGAGGACGGTTCCATGGAGATGAACCCTCAGCGGGCTCTCAGAGTGAGGGCCACTCCACTGCTCTCTACTCTGCCTCTCACTGCCCCCTCCATTATCAACATCAACTGATGGCCGCTACGCCACAAACGGCCCCTCAGAAAAAAGAGAAAATACTTTCATTGAGAAGCCTGCTGCGAGAGCTTGTGTCTTGATTGAGATCGCATTGATCTACCTATTGATTGTTTTGTAGGGGGCTGCTGGGGTTCATACGGGTTCAAGGCGCGATGGCTATTGATTCCCAAGAGCTGCAGCAGCACACAGCTTGTCCGTGTGAACCGTGGCATTGCTAAGGTGCTTTCAATACATCCAGCCTCAGAAAGAGATACCAGGCTTTTTAAAGCAAGTTTAAACAACAAATGACCAATGTGATCACTTCAATATCTCAACTGTTTCTCCAAGACAGCGACAAAGCAGATATACCTGATCTTTCTCTCGAGAAACAGAACTCGGAAATCGAATGTATTTAATGTATCTAGAGTTTCGGAAGAATCTCAAAACACCAAAGTCTGCAAAAATCAGAGACTTTATTATAAACGTAATTAGATTTCTCCCAAGGACTTTCAAATTTAGACAAACTTGATACTTCAATGAAACATTATTGAAATCTCATGAGCTCCGGAAGAGCAATAAAACTCAGATATCATCAAGATACTGGTATGTCAACATGTTCATCAAATTTCAGTTGTCATGGCAACAGCAGTCTAGTCATGTACCATAAGCACCAGTAATAAAAGATGAATCTCAAGAAGAAATTCATTTCAACCACAATTTTCACATTATTATTATTATATATTTAAAACTAAATTTAAAAGAAAAATGGAAATGAATTATTTGGATTATAAAATGTTTATGAATGCTAAAAACATACATGCGCTACCATTTTATTATTATTAAATTATTATTAGATTTTTAGGACCATTCAATTATTTGGACAGTAACTTTTCAAGAATATTGAAAATCTGGAAAAATGTACTGCCTAAATCATAATAATAATTTATGAAAATACAAAATGTATATTAAAAATAAAATGATTTATTTGAATTATAATATTTTAATTAACACTGAAAATGTACTTTACAATTTAAATAATAACAATAATGATGTAAAAATTATGAAGATTATTGGAAATTTTGAAATAATTTTTTTTAATCATTAAATTATTTTTGATTGTACATTTTCATGAATATGTATTATTATTATTGTTGTTAATAATAATAAATTATAGTTAAAAATAAAGACCATTTCATGTATATTGAATACTGGGAAAAAAATGTACAACCTTAATAATAATAATAATAATGTGAAAATTGTGACATTATTAAAAACATTGGATTATTATTGGAAATTATTAAATAACAATTTAAGTTTATTTTTAAAACCATTTAATTATTTTGATTGCAACATTGTACATTTTTATGAATACTGAAAAATGTAAAAATGTATTATTACTATTATTATTAATGTTGTCGAACATTATTAAATAAATATTTATAAGCACATTAATGGGAATGACAGCATGGGTTAAAATGAAAGGTGTGCTTCATAATATCATACAGACTACATTAATTATATTAATTGATGGTACTTATGTAAATGTTCCTTATACGAAATGATTTCTTTTTTAAAACTTCAGTTACGGCCCAGACATCTTTAGGCAGTTCCCATGAGTTTCATTCTCAAATAAACGCGCACACGGATGTAGCCTATTGAGAGCTCAAGCTTTCAGTGCCAAGTACACAAACACACATAAACACTGTTATCAAGCTGCAGGGCGTTCATTGACCAACACACACGACATCAAAACGCTGCACCCACCGAACCCACCTGCCCACACACACAGGCCTGTCACTGCAGAGCTGAAAGGAAACAGACTGGTGGAGAATAATTACACAATCACCCTCTTTCCCTATGTCACCTCTGCTTTCTCTCCTCAACCTGATAGACCCACTCGGAATGAGCAACTGCTGGATGTCTTTACAACGGTCTTTGAAAAAGTGCCTTCCTTTCCGTTTATTTATTTAGACTTCTGTGAGTTGGGTTAACGTTAACCTGGTGAGAATAGTCACGTTCACCCCTTCTGGTAAAATTCGTAACTACACCATAACAGAATTAATTATAATATATATGCTCAATGCTCAATTTTTGGGGGGGGGTTTCTGCAGCAACTCAGAGCACTTTTCATACTCTTTATCCTGGCTGAAGCATATTAGGAATTAATACTTTTATTTAGCAAGGATGCTTTAAATTGATCAAAAGGGATGATAAAGACATTTATAATGTTACAAAATATTTCTATTTCAGATAAATGCTGTTCTTCTGAACTTTCTATTAATCAAAGAAACCTTAAATTCTACTCGGCTGTTTTCAACATCATAAATGTTTTTTGAGCAGCAAATCAGAATATTAGAATGATTTCTGAAGGATCATGTGACTGGAGTAATGACGCTAAAAAATGAGCTTTGAAATCACAGGAATAAATTACATTTCAAAATATTTCCTATTAGAAAGTTATTTTAAATAGTAAAAAATATATTTAGGATCAAATAAATGCAGGCTTGATGAGCAGAAGAGAATTCTTTAAAAAAACATTAAAAATCTTACTGTTCAAAAACTTTTGACTGGTAGTGTATGTTAGCCTATAGTTTGAAGGCAAATTTGGAAAGATTATTTTGTGAAGCTCTATACACGTCAAACTGACCCTCTGACTAATCCCAACCAATTAAAAGTCCTTGAAAAATTGAATGCTCTTGAATCATGTAGCAAAAACAACCAACAGCCACTAGATTATCCAATAACCCAACAAGAACTTGTTGGAAAACTGAAATCCCTCAAATGCAAGAAATCCTGTGGCCCTGACAACATAAAAAATTAGATGCTTAAAAACAGCTCTCCTGAATTTCAGATTGCATTACTCAAACTTTTTAACTTGATTTTGAGTTCAGGCGTTTTTCCTGGTGTCTGGAACACAGGACTCACCTCTCCTATCTTTAAAAGTAGAGACAAAACAGATCCTAATAACTACAGAGGGATATGTAACCAGTAATTAGGGAAAAGTATTTTGCTCTATAATCAACTCTCGGATTTAATCTTTCTTAAAGCAGCACAATGTCATCAGCAAATCGGCTTCCTCCCTAAACATTGAACCACTGACCATATTCATACACTACACAAGTTAATAAATGAACATATACACCAAAAGAAAGATGGAAAAATATTTGCATGCTTCATAGATTTTAAGAAGGATTTTGACTCCATTTGGCATAATGGATTGTTTTATAAAATCACTCCAAGTGGCATAGGGGGTAAAATATATGACTTAATAAAAAACATGCATAACCAAAATAAAATAAATGTGCAGTAAAAATTGGAAAGCAAAGGACAGACTATTTTTCTCAACAGCGAGGAGTGAGACAGGGCTGCTGCCTCAGCCCAACTTTATTTAACATATATATCAATGAATTGGCAGATCTACTGGACCAATCAAAATCAACACAGAAGTCAAATATTTACTGTATGCAGACGACTTGCTAATTCTATCTAAAACACCAGAAGGTCACCAGAACAACCTTGACATTTTAACTAAATACTGCCATGATTGGGCCTTAGATGTCAACATCCAAAAAACTAAGATTATGATATTTCAGAGAAGACACAGAAGTCTAGAACATAAACATATATTTACTTTAAACAACACCACACTTCAACATGCTTTACAATATAATTATTTGGTCTGGTTTTAACTCCCACTGGAAATTTCAAATGGGAAATTAAAACATTACTTATAAAAGCTCGCAGGGCACTGCACACCATACGAACAAAATTATTCAAAATAAACATCCCCATCAGAATTTGGACAAAGATTTTCGATAGTGTCATACTGCCAGTTGCCCTGTATGGAAGCGAGATATGTGGCCCAGTAACTACAGCCATAAGGATTGGCACAAACACCCTTTAGAAGTAGTGATGTGTCGCTCGCGAACAGCCGATTCTTTGTAGCGAATGAGAAGAGCCGACTCCCGTTGGGGAGAGCCAAATCTTAAGGCGCTCCGGCCTTCCATTTTAGGCCAATTTAGCAATTGTGAATGGTTTGTGTGTTGGTAAGCAATTTTTTATTTAGTGTTTTCATGAAAGCCTTATTTTTATAATCGGGGGACACAAGCTCTGAAGATAGCAAGTGTAGTGGTACAGGCCAGGTACACAGAGCGACAGAGAGAGAGACGGGGGAGCCAGATGATTTAAACCTATACAGTCTATGATTTAAATGCAACGCCTTGGTTAAGGTAATGGTAGGAAGACACTGCATTGTTGCAACATCAGTCCCATCAGAGAGAGTCTTCTCAAAAACAAGACAAATAATCACAGAGAGGTTATTATTTGCAGCCTTGAAGAGCATAAGAGACTGTGAATAAATAAAAATTATTGATCGCAAAGCAGCACACATATAAATATACATAAATACATATATTTGATTGTCTTGTCTAAAATAAATAGCATAATATTATTTATATTGTATTATAATTGTATATTAAATAAATATTATATAATATATTATTTTCCTTTGAAAAAAAAATTGTGACACTTAAATATATTCCGCAATATACAATTTAATATAATAGTTACAATAAACAATTTAAAAGGGCATTTAAAAGCGTGACGTTCTTGTGGTACTGTGGTGGCATTATAAACCTCCCTGTGTCCGACTACAAGATGAATACGAGCATGTGAGGGCTTTTATTATCTCCAGCTGCTTTTATGGCCACACAGATCATGTGGTGAGCAGACTGCAGAAAATTAGATTGTGAAACTTCTTCTCTGGTTGGTTTGATTTGGTCTACTGAATGTCACAAGTGGACATAAAGACTTATGGGGCTGAAAGAAAACTTCCCAAATTTGTGTTGTAAAACAAGTAAAAGGGCCATTTAATACTATACTGTAATACTTTGAGGTAGAAAGTTCATCGGATCTTAGGGGAAAAAATGAATATGGCATTTCTCATTTATATGTACGCATATGCTTAACAGATCAATAGCATGCATTCATTCAAAGAGGTCTATATTAATATAGTTATATATCTAATATAGTTATATTATTATAGTTATATATAGCACACTCATCTCAATAAGGTTCACAGGTTTGAGCACAATGTTGCCAATAAAATATCAAATGAAAAAATAAATTAAAAATATATTAATTTACATAAAATATAAGGCAGATTGGTAGTAATATATTTATATAATATTCTAATTTGTTTTGAATTTTATATAAATAAAAACATGATTATCAGATAAGAAAAAAACTTGTGGGGTTCATGTCAGTGCTGCTGTCATTGAAGCAAAAATGTATGTTAACTTTACTCAGATTAGGCTGCTGATAACATCACGTGTAATGAATGAAAAATAAATAAATACTAAATAACTAAAAAGTATTTGCACTAGTAGATTTAGACTATCCAGTTGCTAAATTAAACAGAAATCCACCAGCTAAAGAAAACATTAAGATGGCAAGAAAGAAAGTCATCAGTCAAACACTCAATCAATCATCAAATATTAAACTTATTAAAATGCTAAATAAATAACATTAAATCAGTTTTCCAAAGGTCCATTCACATGATCAAAGTGCACTCAAAAGTTCATCAAAGGCTTTTCAACACTAAACAAGCCAAGCCAAGTAAATACTCAACTAATCCAACATATAAACAAATACAGACCAATATTTCAAAGGTTTCAGCTTCTCCAGCCCAAACATAAGCACTTCAAAGGGTAATCAGCCACCAGCAGACATAACACAAAAAATCAAACTCACTCAGGGGAAGATGATGTGGTTGGTTAGGCCTTACATTGTATAATCCACACTGGAATTAAGCTAGTTTGTTTGGTGTGCCAAACTCAGTTTGTTCACAATGACCACCTCCCACTTGATTGCTTGATTCATTTGATTGGCAGGTGGTCTTAAAGGGCCAGTACCCACAGTATGTCAAGACCCTTAAAGGGGCGTGCATGATTATGCCGATCTGTCTAATGTAGAAAAACACACACAAATACATCACAATACATATATTTGAGTTAGGAAATCATTCAGATTAAGTATACAGGAAAATAATCTTTATTTATCTAAAACTGTATGAAAATGTATTTCAAAACACATTTTATTGGATATCCACTTATGTGTTTCATTTAAATCATACAGTACAAATATATTACAGTAATCAAAATGCGTGCCGTGCAAATACAAGAATACGAGTGATAATAGAAAGAAACTAATTTGATTACCGCTTCGAAATCTTTTGATTTGAAATTTTTCAAAACAAATTCATCAAGTTAACTGATTTTAAAGCATTTTACACTTACAAACAAATATACAGTGCATTGACAGAGATGTGTTATTTAATAATTACAAATATATTAAGTATTCAAGGAATCAGATGATCATATAATAACTCAAATGTGCAGCGTGTAGACAGAAGTTACACTTCCAATTTCAATAACAATGATGGCTCAGTTAAAGGTTGAGGTTTCTCAGTTTCCTCGTTTGACCAAAATGCAGTGCTTTCAGCTTTTGTTGGCTCCTTGGACTTTACAAAACACAAATGTTTTGTAAGGACACTATGCATTGAAATTGTCACATTATACGTGATTATTGTCCAGTTAGCCTGTTGCATCATGGGAGAACATGTTGATTCCATGACAAGGCGCTTTTGAGGGCTACAGGGCACCAACTTGTTGTAGGGTACAGAAGACAATGGACTGTCCTGAATCTGAAAAAAAACAGAACAACATTAGCTAAAAACATCTTAAAGGGATAGTTCACCCAAAAATGAAAATTCTGAAATTAATTGCTATCCCTTATGTCGATCCAAACCTTTGACATTTCGTTCATTTTTGGAACACAATTTAAGATATTTTTGATGAAATCCGAGAGCTCTCTGCCTCTCCATAAATTCAAGGAATCAGATGATCATATAATAACTCAAATGTGCAGCGTGTAGACAGAAGTTACACTTCCAATTTCAATAACAATGATGGCTCAGTTAAAGGTTGAGGTTTCTCAGTTTCCTCGTTTGACCAAAATGCAGTGCTTTCAGCTTTTGTTGGCTCCTTGGACTTTACAAAACACAAATGTTTTGTAAGGACACTATGCATTGAAATTGTCACATTATACGTGATTATTGTCCAGTTAGCCTGTTGCATCATGGGAGAACATGTTGATTCCATGACAAGGCGCTTTTGAGGGCTACAGGGCACCAACTTGTTGTAGGGTACAGAAGACAATGGACTGTCCTGAATCTGAAAAAAAAACAGAACAACATTAGCTAAAAACATCTTAAAGGGATAGTTCACCCAAAAATGAAAATTCTGAAATTAATTGCTATCCCTTATGTCGATCCAAACCTTTGACATTTCGTTCATTTTTGGAACACAATTTAAGATATTTTTGATGAAATCCGAGAGCTCTCTGCCTCTCCATAAACAGCAAGGGTCCTACCACGATCAAGGCACAGAAATGTAGTAAGGACTTAGTTAAAATGGTCCATGTGACATCAGTGGTTCAACAGTAATTTTAGGAAGCTATGAGAATACTTTTTGTGTGCAAAGAAAAAAAAACTTTCTTAAAATTACGGTTGAACCACTGATGTCAAGGACCATTTTAATGACGTCCTTACTACATTTCTGTGCCTTGACCTTGGTAGGACCCTTGCTGTCTATGGAGAGTCAGAAAGCCTTGGATTTCATCAAAAAAATCTTAATTTGTGTTCCAAAGATGAACGAAGGTCTTGCGGGTTTGGAATGACATGAGGGTGAGTAATTAATGACCGAATGTTCATTTTTGGGTGAACTAACCCTTTAAATGCATCACATTCACACTCTATGGTGAGTTTTTAAAAGTCATAGATTTAAAAAAATGTTTAAAAAATAAAAATAAAAGGATTTGATTGTTTTATGAGTTTGGCTTCAAGCCATGGTTGAAGTTTGAGAAATCTTAAGCAGGAACCGAATTTTACTGGGTCTCAAAAACAAGTATGCATTATCTCTTGAGGAAAACACAAAACCTTTTAGCCTGTGAAGAGTTTGGCAATACATTCAGACAAATGTATTCAGATTAAGCAGATTAAGATGTACAAGGAAGTGCTGCCCGTAAGAGATGTCTGCTCACGAAGTGTGTAAGCATGGATTTGTGGAGATAACAGAAAAGGGTTGGATGTTTAATGCTAGCACAGGCAGAAAGATGTGTGAGAAGATACCGAACTCACTGTGGTAAGCATATTTTACAGATAAACATATATTAGCATGAAATTAGATTTCAGGAACTTTAGTAGAAGGATAACATGCTTTTACACAAGTTAAAGCAGCTTTATCTTACTTTAACTATAATTTGTCTTGAATGAACAAAGGAAAGTGGAGTTAGCAGCAGTATGCGTCATACTTTAGTCATAAATAACAAATCTGTATCCACAGGGCCTGTGGGTGTGTGAAGGTGTGTGTATGACTAACCTGGACGGATCTTCATCTTTGGTAAAAACTCCTTTTAGCTCAACACTGTTCATTTTATTCTCAAACCATCCGTAGCTGAGAGTCACCTTCAGTGTTAGAGGTCGAGAAACAAACAGGAAGAATAGATAACATGCTGTTAGAATTGAAAAGTAGTCTGATTTTAACTAACATCTCATTTTGGCCCAAAATGTGTTTTTTTTTTTACAGCTAAATATATTAACATCCAGTTCTATGAGGTAAAATAGTAGCCTTTAGTTCTTTGAGGTAAAATATTGGCATCTAGTTGTTTTTTGTTAAAATAGCATCCAGTTCTTTGTGGTAAAATATGAACACTCAGATCTTTGTGGTAAAATATTAGCATTCAGTTTTTTTTGTTTGTTTGTTTGTTTTGTGATAAAATATTAGCATCTAGATTTTTGTGATAATATATTAGCATCCAGTTCTTTGAGGTAAAATATTTGCCTTCAGTTCTTTGAGGTAAGGTATAGCATCCAGTTTTTGGTGGTAAAACTTTAGCATCTAGTTTTTTGTGGTAAAATATTAGCATCCAGTTTTGGAAGTGAAATATTAGCCTTCTGTTCTTTGGTGTAAAATAGCCTGCCGTTGTTTAAGTTAAAATTTTACTGTCCAGTTCTTTGAGCTAAAATATTAATATCAGTTATTTGAGTAATCTGTAGCATACTGTGGAAAGAAAAGAAAAACATTTTCAGAAGAACATTTTAATAGTTTTTGTCTGCGCTAAAGTTGCAAAATATGCTAAGTTGTTGTGACTGCTTGCCTGAGTGATTGTTAGCACTTTGCAAGGTGGATGCTAAGGTATTCTACAGTAGATGTTTCTAGGGCATTGCTAGGTGGTTGCTAGGTTAGTCTAAGTGATTGCTAGGGTGTTCTAGGTCAGTGTTTCCCAACCGGGGTGCCGTCTGTCGAGAGCAGGGGTGCCGTGTAAAAAATCCTTTTTTAATATTTTTAAATAGTTAAAATGTTCAAAAAAGCATATATTATATAATATCCATTTCTGATGTCGCCAATAATTAAAGATGCACCGAAATTTCGGCTGCCGAAAATTTGTTCACCGCTCAGGTTTCACTTTCACGTGGTGTGACACTCTGCGTATTATCCCACTCTATGCATGTGTGTGCTCCGCTCAGTCGCTCCACTTATATACCATTCATGTGAATCGGAACAGCAAAGTCCACTCAAAAATTGAGCCGACAGGAAACATTGATGTAGTACAGTATTGTTTCTGTCTGCAATAGCCCTACTGTGTTGTAACATGGTGTGGTATATGGGCAACTCTGGTATACCCTCTCATTCATTGATCTGCTAACCGCTATGTTATGCTGGCGTGTTCTGATAATAATTGCTTTCTAGGACTAAACATTATTTGGATAATTGGTAAAAAAAAAAAATAAAAAAAAAAGTTAAACATCTTAACTCTACTGTTAGACTGAAAAACTAAAAAGCTATTTATTTCATTCGAAGGCCTGTCGTTATTTTTTATTTGTGCTATCATTATTAATTTCTTTATTTGTTCTTATTTTATTACTGACTGCTTACTTGTCATTTTTTATTCAATTCAAAGTTTGAAATCAAGCTATATCGTGCTACTGCACCAAAATTACCCCACTGTAAAATTAAAAACACTAGACAAGTGTTTTACTTTTTACAAAAGTAAAACACTGAGTGAGCAAAAATTTGTGAGATAGCTAGTTAGTTAAAATGGTAATTAAATAATGTTTACATATGTATAAAAGCCTACATTCAAATCTGTCATATAAATTGGTCTCTTCATTAGAAAGTAGCCTACTGATTGCCACCATTGATGGACAAAAATGTTTAATAATATTAAAAATATCTGTATGACATTATATTCTGCAGTTCTTCCCTGTTGTACCGAATATCTATACTTTTCAAATTATCACATCGAAGTTAGAAATTCAAATATTGTGACAAAATTAATTTTGTAGGGTTCCACAAGTTTGTTAAAATTTCCAAAGGGTGCCGCGACTAAAAAAAGGTTGGGAAACACTGTTCTAGGTGGTTCAAAACATACTTAGAAAATGATTCTGATCCTTTCTTTTCAACATTTAGCATGATTCGAGCTGTGGTAAAGTTGCCATATGCTAAGGTGTTGTGAATGCTTGCCTGAGTGCATGCTAAAGTATTGCTAGGTTGCTTACTAGCCTAAGTCAAAAGATACTTTTGTCAAAAGTCAAAAGATGCTATCATTAATTTCCATACCAACACTTAAATACAAGCAATACTAACACCCACCACACCAAAAATCTCACCTGTTTTGGGATATCGCTAGGGGCAAGAAGAAGTAGGTTTTCCAGATGAGAGTGGAACATGGTGCTATGGACCATTGAGATTCCCAGACGCCTCTCAATTATAAAGCCCACCGTACAGTCATCAGGTAACATGATCACAGCGGAGGTCTGCTCGAACCTGGGACCACTGCAAATAGAGATATGCGACTAATACATATACTCTCAATTTAGACTCACTGCTGTCTAGGAGAAACAATTGAGGTACCTTTTGTGATCAAGACACAAGTACCAACATATGCATGAAATGGCCTCAAAATCAAAGTCAAACACACACGCTGAATCAGGCTTCACCTTGCCCAGGGTGCCATCTTCTCTGCCAGCTTCCTGCTCAGACAGAAACCAGCCCCTCCTGTGGCGAACCAGAAATGGACGTCCCTCTGAAACAAAACAGAGGAAAAAGCCAACCAGTCAGCTTCCACATCAGCTCTATAAATTCTGCACATACATGAAAATTTCAAGAAAATATCTTGCATTTTCATGTCTTATCACTACAGTTCCTTATGATTAAAGAATCAAGCCTCTAAAACAATCTGAAGTTCTAGTGGTGCAATCGGTCAGTGTGTGATCGTTGTACAGCAGAACATGTGGAGACTCGCTGAGGTTTTCAGTAAAAAGCCTCACCTAAAGAAGGTATTTAAGCAAAAAGACTTGCAGATGAACCTCAAAGCAGATTTCTCAGAAAACTTTGAGCAAAGGGTAAAATATATACTGTAATTCTTACATTTCATACATTTGAAACAAAAAATACTTAAAATTATATTATGTAGAGTAATTATGTAATTTCATATATTTGAACTAAAACATTCATTTATAATAATAATATATAATGTAAAGTGTCACTTATTTTGTTCCTGAATGATTTAGTGTTCATAATGAATGAATCAGTTTAATTAATGATAGTTAATTGGCTCATTCATAAAAAACGGTCACCTCTTTTGTTCCTGCATGATTCAGCGATTTTGAACGAAGCGGTTGAATGAATGTTTCATCGGCTCATTCATATAGACGGTCACTGTTCTGTTTCTTCATTAATTAGCATTTTAAATGAATGTGTTGCGTGAATGATTCAATGATTCTATTATAAAGACGCTTGTCTTCATTCCTGAATGAATCTATGCTTTTGAATGAATCGATTGATTCATAGATATTTGTCGCCACCCACTGGCGTAATGTAACATATAAAAATAGTCTAAATACCCACTACTAATGCCAAAACTGTTGTATAAAATGTATTTAAATTTCATTTCACTTTAATGTTCTATTTCCCTAAATTCAAATTTAAATCACTTTCAACCATGAATTTCTCTCCCTCTGTAAGCTTTTCACTGCTCTTCATTTCTTGGCTTTCCTGAAATTCTGAGCAGGTTTGTTTTCCTGTGGGATTCTGTGGAGCAGCATAAGCGACAAGGGCATAAATCTGACCATGTCTATCTACTCGTCCCCCCATACGTTTATCCCTTCCTTCATTCCTTCATTCCTCCATGTGGCCGTTACCCTCAAGGTAATATGCAGCCCTTTTCTGTCCTGTCATCCTTTCGACCGTATTCCTCCCCTGTAGGGAGCTGTGGCCTGTCCTTTATGTTGGACATAAACAACACAGAGGACACACAGAGAGGCAGACAGGACAGATCAGGATGTGTTCACCAGAACGAAACAGCAGTTTAGATTCAGCAGGGCTTTGAGTGTCCAACTGAGAAAAATGAAGCAGACAAAATAAATTTGTAGAGAGTAACACCAGAACTAAAAAAGTTTTTTTTTTTAATTCAAATGTTTTCAAATAATAATAATAATTATTATTATTATATTTTTAATATATAATTATATATATATATA
>NW_015505977.1:406033-412518 GCF_001515645.1 Sinocyclocheilus grahami | reverse complement strand
CTACAGAAGATAGTTACATGTTTCCCAGAAGACAAAATAAGTTAATTTAAAGCCCCCTGGCTCTTAATGCATGGTTTTTCCTTCTGGAGCAACAGTGAGAGTTTGAACCTTCTGTAATAGTTGCATATGAGTCCCTCAGTTGTGCTCAGTGTGAAAAGATGGATCTCAAAATCATAGTTATTTTTGGAAAGGGTTCAAAGACACAAAAATGCTAGAAACCCAAAGAATTTGTGGGACCTGAAGGATTTTTCTGAAGAACAGCAGTCTGTTTAACTGTTCATAACAAATAAGGGACTCATGAACAACTATCACTAAAAAAACCACACAAAAAAACCGCTGTGGATCATTCAGGTAACAACACAATGGTAAGAATCAAGGGTATGTAAACTTTTGAACGGGGTAATTTTTATAAATTCAACTATTATTTTCTCTTGTGGACTATATGTAAACATCTTTTATGTGAAATATCTTATTCAGGTCAGTACTAAATAAACAATAACATGCATTTTGTATGATCCCTCTTATTTTGGTAAAATAATTAACTTTTTGCAGATTCTGATCGCAGATTCTGGATGTAAACTTTTGACCTCAACTGTAAATATGAAGCAGACATTGTTTTTGGCAGGTTTTGTGTCCTAATCTTCAGACAAAGAAACAAAAAAATATACAAAATTCCATGCAAAGACAGAAACAACAAGGAACTGAAGGACTACAGAAATGGGTATGGCAGGTATAACTAAACCTTTCTTTCCAACGAACAGAGGTAAAGTCCGGCAGGGCGGCAGAAATGAAAAGACAGGTTTCGTTTTTATTACCCAGGTGCCTCTGTGACCCAAGAGATCAGCAGAGCAGAGAAACAGAGGGAAAGAAAGGATGAGGAAAGCTGAACTGAATGGCTTTTCTGTTCCTGCAGACCTCACACAAACACACACTACAGAGGGAGCAGCCCCAAAGACAGCATGACTACAAACACACACACTCAAATGACTGCCATCACACATTGTACATGATTGGATTAATTCCCCCGACAGTATTGACAGTTTTTCTCTCCGGCTATTCGTTAAAAGACCAGACAGAATTGTCCAGATCAATAAGCAATAAAGCGCTAATCACTGATTGATCCCAGAAGGGTAAAGGCTCTTTTGCTACAAGTTCATGGCAGAAAAATGTTGGTAAGAAAATATCAATAAAACAACTGACCGTCTTATTGCCTTCCAGCAGCTCCTGGGCTCTCATTGGCCGATCCAGGCTTGGTTTTCCCACATAGATATCGCTGTCTGCTGGGAAGGCCGTCAGGAGAGACGAAAGGGCTCCAGGGTTCAGGTAGTTATCATCATCAACATGACACAACCACCTGTGGAAATAAATAATCAAATCAAAAGATGATTTAAAAGTATATATATATATACTTTAATAGTTGCATATGAGTCCCTCAGTTGTGATCAGTGTGAAAAGTGTGAAAAAGTCGACTAATATACTATATATATTAGTCGACTAATGCTTAAAATGAATTTTTGAATTTTAAAATGAGCCCTAATATAAGGGCTGCCCTCGACTAAAGATTTTTCTACTTTCTGGTACTAGTAGTCGTTCATTTTAAGCATTAGTCGACTAATCGCACATTTATTAATAAACTATTTAAATCATTATAATGAGCCTTTAATTGCCTGCATATCCTATAAGCGCTCAAGCACACGCATAAAGCTTGCCACAGTGCACCACAGACGCAAATGATTATGAATGTGTCAGGGAATCATCTCTACAGTGGACGTGCCTTTATGCATGTTTAATACGGATTACATAATCTGAGAAAATTTGTTTTCTATTTGAATTGGTTCATTTGAAAGTAGACAATTCGCTCTCTATAGATATGTTTTCCTATCTGCAAGGCAAGTATACACAGAGTTTCGGAGTATCGTGCTCAAGTTCACAGAGACCGAGACAGCAGAAAGCGCATCCTGTGTGCTTTTATTATTTTACAAAAGCACAATGTTTTGTTGTTATTGTGAGTGCACACAAATAAACGTAGAGTCTTTACAGATTCGAAAGATGTATTACTCTTATCTGTATGGCCAAAAATTATGGAGTATTTTAGGAGTAGCTAAGTGAGTGCACCGGCGCCTCCATCTGTCATGTAGTGAGCGCTACTGTTCAGCTTCCACACATTTCTCTAGGTTAACATTAGATTGAGCGGCCATGTAAAGTTGCAAATACTTACATATTTCAGATGATAAGCCATATTTGAGGTCAATGAATGATAGGTGAGCGTTTGGATGTCCTGCCCGATGTAGTGTATTACCATAGACCGGCCGTTAACGATCTGTCTGTCACAGACTACATGAGTTCGCCTGTGGATTTTTTTTTTTCTGTGACTAAGCAACTAAACAAATTTTGGTCGACCAAGCCTCATCTGGGGCCAGCCCTAATCTATATATATATATATATATATATATATATATATATATATATAGTCAGTAGTCAACATTTGAATTGGATCAAAACATTTAATTTTTTCATCAAAGTTGATATATATTTTATATGTATATATAACAGTATAGACAGAATGACAGGAATATTTTAAATCGTATTTTGGAATTTTCAAATGTATTTAAAGATACTTTTTTCCTAGTATTTAAATGTTAAGTAAATATAAATATTAAAACAGGTTAAAGGTTGTGAATTTTTAAAATAAAATAAATAAAATAGTAAATACAAAAGTCAATACACAATACATACGATTAGAAAAAAACAATCTGTACCTGCTATGAAAATCAAATAAGGTCACATTATGTTATTGGTCAACTCACTTTTTTTCAGAAGCCATGAAGTGGTCGTACTCGGCAGCCATCTTGCAGGATAAAGCTTGATGACTGTGCTCCGGCGGGCAGTCGGTAACGATGATGTTAAATCCTGAGAGCAAAGGCACATGCATTGAGCTTAGGGCAAAGATTCATAAGCTCAGATCAATCCTGCAGAAGACAGATGATCTACCTTCAGAGGAGATGTCTTCATCTGGACTGTCTGTAAAGATGTACGTCTGTAGAAGTGAAACATAAACACAAATTTATGAGGCAAAACCGGCATATTAATTGTGATATGGTGCAATGGGAGCCTGGTTGTCTTTTGAGGACATCCAAACTCCCATCATGTACCGCTGCGAGACAACAGCTGGTGCACCAGGAGGCCTCAGAGCATCTGTGTTCCCGGTTTTGCCATTAGAACTCTGGTTTGTAATTACCAATGTTGTCTCAAAGTGGGATGACAAAACTGCTGTTTGTGTGAAAGTGTCTAAAAACTACCACTGAGATGGGTTGGCAAAAAATATAGAAACATTAAAAATATTATAAAATAATTATGTAAATGATTGTATGAGGTACGTTTGAAGCTACTTAAAATACCCAGATGAACATTAAATAAACATTAAAATTAAAAGTAAACAATGAAATGCAGTCAACACATTTTTGTGTGCAAGTAATTTTATTTATTTAATTAATTATATATTTTATTGAACTTTTTTATAATATTGATTGCAGATTCATCCAGAATCTCTCCAGACCCTTCTGATTCCCAGCTCCATGATGGTGCTTCTCCTCTTCAGTTCACCACACTCATTTTCTATAGGGTTCAGCTCAGGGAACTGGAATGGCCATAGCAGAAGCTTGGTTTTGTGCTCAGTGACCCATTTTTGTGTTGTTTTTAAGGTTTGTTTTTGGATTATTGTCCAGTTGGAAGATCCAAACATGGCCCATTATAAGATTTCTAACAGAGTCAGTCACTTTTTGATTTTTTATCTGTTGGTATTTGATAGAATCAAAGATGCCATGAATCTAAACAAGATGTCCAGGACCTCCAGCAGAAATATAGGCCCACAACATTAAAAATACAGCAGTCATTGTACACATGGGGTACTTGCACCAAACCCATCTTGAGTGTTTGTTGCTAAAAAGTCTTTTAGTTACATCTGACCATAGAAGCCAGTCCCTTAACGTTGACAGCTTGACCTATTGACCTATATATATATATATATATATATATATATATATATATATATATATATATATATATATATAATATATATATACACATATATATATATAATCCCATTTTTACTATAATTGAGTATAGCTGTGTTTCCCCTGCCATTATATTAGGGGTGCGCCCCGCCCCCCTTGAAGGTCAAGTTAATTTTATTTAATTTTATTTTCTATATAGCGCCAGATCACAAAGGAAGTAATTTAAGGTTACCTTTCCTATAGAGCAGGTCTATACCTTGTTGTTTTATTAAACAAACTAAATAGCCGTATGTTATTTATCTTATTTACACGACGGCATGTCGTTTCTGTTTCTGTCGCGCGCACACACACACACACGGCCCTATGATTTCCGCGATGCGGAATCAAGGAATCCAAAAACGGAATTTACTGATAACATAGAATGTCACGGAATTTGTCAAATTTTAAATAAATGAATCAAAAGTTGGTGATTACACTTAAATATGGACAAGTATCTGTAAATAAAAAAAGCAGTCTGCCAGAAAAAAAGACTATTTAAACATGAATCCTGCATGTTCTGCGTGTCTGTATTAATGAATGGTGCAGATGCACGGTTTCGTTTACTACAACCATGGTCAAAAGTTTTGGCAGTGACAAATTTTATGTTTTGCAAAGTTTGCTGCTTCAGTATTTGTAGATTATTTTTCCACGTTTCTATGGTATACTGAAAAACAATGATAAGCATATCATAAGTTTTAAAGGCTTTTATTGGCAAAAAATATAAATAAAAAGTCAATATTTACAGTGTTGACCCTTGTTCTTCATAACCTCTGCAATTTGCTCCGGCATGCTGGATATTAGCTTCTGGGCCAAATCCTGACTGATGGCGATCCATTCTTGCCTTATTAGTTCTCGGAGTTGATCACAATTTGTAGGCTTCTGCTTGTTCACTCGCCTTTTGAGGACCCCAGGTTCTCTATGGGATTGAGATCTGGGGAGTTGCCTGGCCACGGATCAAAAATTTCAATGTAATGATCTTCGAGCCACTTCTTAATCACTCTTGCTTTGTGACAAGGTAATCCATCATGCTGGAAAATGCACGGATCATCGCCAAATTGCTGATGGATCGTTGGAAGAAGTCGCTCTTGCAGGACGTTTTGATACTATTCTTTATTCATGGCAGTGTTTTTGGGCAGAATTATGAGAGAGCCCACTCCCTCGGTTGAAAAGCAACCCCACACATGGATGGTCTCAGGATGCTTCACTGTTGGCACATCACAGGACTCATGGTAGCGTTCACCTTTTCTTCTCCGAACAATCGATTTTCCAGATGTCCCAAACAGCCGGAAGGGAGCTTCATCAGAGAAAATAACTTTGCACCAGTCTTCTGCTGTCCAATCCTTGTACTTCCTGCAGAATTTCAGTCTGTCCTTGACGTTTTTCTTGGAGAGAAGTGGCTTCTTTGCTGCCCTTCTTAACACCAAGCCGTTGTCCAAAAGTCTTGGCCTCACTGTGCGTGCAGATGCTCTCACAGCAACCTGCTGCCATTCCTGAGCAAGCTCTGCACTGCTGGTGACACGATTCCGTAGCTGACTCCTCTGGGACGTCCTGAAAACTTCTTCACTGCAGTCAAACCTCTCTCCTTGAAGTTCTTGATGACCCGGTAAATGGTTCTTTCAGGTGCAATATTCTTTGTATTTCCTTGCATGTGAGGCCATTTTGATGAAAGCAAGCGATGATGGCTGCACATCTGGCTCAAAGATGTAACATTAAGGGAGACGACACGGCTGAATAACTTAAAACATAATATTTATTACAACAAAATATAACCAAAAACAACAATCACAAAAGTCAGTCGGCCTGTCAGTAAAATCAGTCAGTATGAAATGCAGGTGAATGGATGCATAAAGTGAAGTGTGGTCAGCGCTAGTGAATGGATGCAAAACAAAACATAACGCCGCAAATTTGGAGCGCGGCTCTGGCAAACTGCTCGAACAACAAAAGAGCAGCCGCCCTGACGAACTCTCGCACCAGGTTTAAATAACAGCCATGACGAGCATCACAGAACCTGCCACAGAGAAAAAGAGACCAAAACACCCAAACCAACACAACTCAATCCTAACACACCCCCCTTAAAAAAAATCCCACATCAAAACATAATAATAATAATAATAATAATAATGACTTGTATACTTAGAGGTAGGTCAACTCACATCAATTGGAGACAGAAACACCATCTCCTCACTCTACCATGGGGGCACGTGACAGGGTGTCTGCTGAAACATTCTCAACTCCCTTAATGTGTTTAATCGACAAGTTATAAGGCTGTAAGAAAAGTATCCATCTCATTAAGCGTTGGCTCGGACTCTGTAATGTGTGAAGAAATGTCAAAGGATTGTGATCCGAATAGATAACAACTGAGGACCCTCCCCCCACATACACATCAAAGTGTTGAAGTGTTTCCTTCTCAATAACAGAATAATTCAATTGATA
>NW_015505977.1:396891-402741 GCF_001515645.1 Sinocyclocheilus grahami | reverse complement strand
CAACCCCACACATGGATGGTCTCAGGATGCTTCACTGTTGGCACAACACAGGACTCATTGTAGCGTTCACCTTTTCTTCTCTGAACAATCGATTTTCCAGATGTCCCAAACAGTTGGAAGGGAGCGTCATCAGAGAAAATAACTTTGCTCCAGTCTTCTGCTGTCCAATCCTTGTACTTCCTGCAGAATTTCAGTCTGTCCTTGACGTTTTTCTTGGAGAGAAGTGGCTTCTTTGCTGCCCTTCTTGACACCAGGCTGTTGTCCAAAAGTCTTGGCCTCACTGTGCGTGCAGATGCTCTCACAGCAACCTGCTGCCATTCCTGAGCAAGCTCTGCACTGCTGGTGACACGATTCCGTAGCTGACTCCTCTGGGACGTCCTGAAAACTTCTTCACTGCAGTCAAACCTCTCTCCTTGAAGTTCTTGATGACCCGGTAAATGGTTCTTTCAGGTGCAATATTCTTTGTAGCAATTTCCTTGCATGTGAGGCCATTTTGATGCAAAGCGATGATGGCTGCACGTGTTTCTTTGGAGGCAGCCATTGCTAACAAGAACACAATGATTGGAAGCACTTCCTCCCTCCTTTTATAGCAATCAGTCTGCTCTTACAATCTAATTAGTATGATAGTGATTTTACCTGACTAGTACTAATTCATACTTTCACATGTGAAAATTATATGTGACAACCTATTAGCTTAACTACTTACAGTATGTCTGTAGTTAAAAACGATAATTATTTCCTAATGACTTTTATTTGACTTATATCTACTTGTTTACTTTCAAATTTGACAATTGTAAAACTGATTCACTCATGATATTTTTATGTATATCCTCTATACTTCTTTTTTTTTTTAATTGATGAATTTATATTTTAAAACATGATTTGGTCATGAATTCATACATTATTCTGGTAAATTCAATACTTCCCAATGTCATTGTTTAAAATAACATGTTATAATATTCAAGGGATGTTCTCTTCAGCTTTTGGAGACAAAAGTACTAATCCTGATTTTGTTAATGCTCTACATAGTTCAGATATAATTATTTTACTTGAGACATGGATTCGTTTAGACTCTAAAACCTACACCCCTTCAAACTACAGAGAGCTGCGTATACCCTCAATCAAACAGCCTAATGTTAAAAACGGAAGAGATTCAGGAGGAATCATAGTTTGGTTCAAAGACCATCTGTGGCAGTATATTCAGCCCATGAAAAAGGGAAAAACACATATTTGGATAAAACTTAAAAAAATAGATTTTGTGTTTAGATGAGGACCTGTACCTGTGTGCCATATATATCCCCCCATATGAGTCGCCTTATTAAAGTACACAATGTCAGAATCTAGAATAGCCTGTATATAATATGATATAATTAATGAAGGTTTTCAATGTCATTTGTAACCACAAAATCGATTTTATATTTAAAAAAAGGTCCCTCAACCAAATGAGAGGAGCAGATTTAGGAGCTACTTCCTGCTAGACAGCGACACATCCTATCTGTGGTCAGCCGCGACCATATTCCTCTACTGATCCGTTTTCTCTCTCTCTCACACACACACACACCTCACCCCTGCTAGAGTCTTTAATGTTCCCCATGATGCATGAGATGTCACTCTGAAAGTTTAGCTTCATTACGACGTCTAGGTGCTCCAGACGGCTCATATCATAAGTCTACGTGCCGCTCCCGCCGCGGCCCTTGAGCACAAGCGGAAAAATCGAAGCGCGCAGATCAATGCCGTGGCCATCAAAGCCAATGGGCCAGAGCGGGCGGAAACGGCCCACTCAAACCCCGAGCTCCTTCATAAATCATAAGGGTGGATCTTTAGTGCTTATTTCGGATAAAGTGAAGCGGCTGATGACAGCGTCTTATAAAACACCGTCTGGAGATATACAAAGAGTGAAACGGCAGCAAAACCGTCCATTAGCGGCATAATGAAGTGAAACTCGTAGACTAGGCACCTACGTTTTGTTTTCTCAACTTGAGAGGGAAAGAAGCACAAATGGAATGAATGGGATAAGAAAAAGGCACAAATCTCGGAAAATGGCTAATAATGTGATGTACGATAAAAGCAGATGCAACCAAAACATTTTCTGATTATAATAGGCTATCAAAGCCTCATATAGACATACATCACGAAAACAAACACAAAACAATATTAGTCTGTAACAGTGACAAAAACTCACATTGAAAAAAAGTATTTGCTCAGATGTCCGGTGTTTTTTTTTTCTTTCTTTCTTACATTTGTTAAAAGTGCCGGACTTGTTGTTTCACACTTTGTTCCTGTTTCCCCAGCTTAAGACTTCCTCTGTTAAGATAGACTTCCGTTTTGTCATTGTTTCAAAACGCAGTCTGCGGCTGTCGCTTCCTCTTATTGGCACGGAGGCAAAGGGCACACAAACAGAAGCACCAAAACTGACAAGCACAAACAACATCCTGTGCTTAAAAACCCGCTGTTGGAGCTTGAAATGTAATTTGAACAAACCCCTAATCATAAGCATTAAACACTGGGAAATAACTCTCATAGTTTGTAGTACTTTCCAAAGAAATCTAATTTATGACTTCTGCCTGGCAGATTAAATGAAATGGAAGAAAATCTCAAAGACTTACATCGAACGAGAGACTGAAGCCATATCAACAGTCCAGAATATCATAGAGACACCCCCTAGCAACCACTAAACGATGTCTTAGCAACCACCTAGTAAAAAAATTATACAGTTATGAACTTGAATATGACTTTTTTTATCATAATTTCCAGTTATGTGTGTTTAGAAACTCTGAAATTCTGAGTTTATAGCTCGCAATTTTGAAAATAATCAAAAAGTTAAAATTGTGAGATATAAACACGTCACTGTGAGAAAAAAGTCAGAATTGTAAGATAAAAAGAACAACCACAAAAACACAACTGCAAAATGTAAACTCAGAAGGCTGAATTCTGGGGTTTATATTTCACAATTCTGACTTTTTTCTTTTTCTTTTTTCTTGAACGCACGTTTTTGCAATAATTTGCTGTCAATTGACCCGTCGCAGGGAGCTTGATTGGCAGGTGATCTGACCAATCACAATGCAGAATCTGTCATTTTGTCCGACAAACAAATCCATTGGTTTCACCTGTGTTCCCCTTGTTATCTCATTTAGTCCTGAGTACTTAAGCCCTGTGACGAATGTTATACGTCAAACCCCATGCTACGTGTGTTTCCCTGTGTTTGTTCCTCTGTTCCTGAGGAATTTCCTTCATCTCCGCACTCCTTCGTCTCCTCCACAGTAGCAGACCGTGACAGAACATTTGACCTAAACAAGACAGTAAGCGGCGCCCCTTCTTCCCGTTTGGTTTCCAGTCTTTTTTTTCCCTGTTTCTCCCCGCGGCTATGGAAATTGCCAAACGATTCTCCGCCCTAACCCGCCGGGCTCTCCCATTCATCGAGTACGCCTGGGAGTTCTGCAGGCTCACCGTGATGACGGTGCTAGACGACGCCGCACTTTACTCTCTGTTCTGGATCGGAGCAAATTACTACTGCCCCGTTGACCAGAGACCCCCCCCCTTCCCTTTAGATGTTGTGTGGTGCGTGCACGCATCTTCGGGGAGGGGGGAGTAATGTCAGTCCACGGAACGTGTCTTGTATTTTCCTCCCCCACGTGCCCCATGACCTAATTTCTCCCGTGTTTGTGCCCATTTTTGGTTTTCCTGTTCCTGTTCCCGATTTAGTTCCATTGGTTTCACCTGTGTTCCCCTTGTTATCTCATTTAGTCCTGAGTAATTAAGCCCTGTGTTTTCCCATGTCCAGTGTCGAATGTTATACGTCAAACCCCATGCTACGTGTGTGTTTCCCTATGTTTGTTTATTAAAGTCTGTTCCTAAGGAATTTCCTTCTTCTCCATGCTCCTTCGTCTCCTCCACAGTAGTAGACCGTGACAGTACTGTTGTCTGTGCTGCAATAATTTACTGTAAATTAATAGGTAATTTATTACAGTGCCAGAATACCCTAGAAACAATCTAATGGGGTGTTTACCCGACACCATATAAAAAATCTGAAAACGTTTTATGCGTTTTGGCCATTCATTTATACAACAACTGTGTTTTAGGGGCCTGAAAATGCAAAGATTTTAAAACGAGTTTCAAAATGTCTATTTTTGAAAACAATACTAATATCGTCTTCGTGTAAGCTACGAAAACGTGAATTTGTGTATACGGTGATGGCACACGCACATGTATTACATGTTCAGTCTATAGAAATGACATAGCCAACTACTGGCCTGCCATGCATAATACAGCGTTTTTAGTCATTTTTGCATATCCATGTGAACGTGTATCATTTTGAACGGGTATCGCAAAACTTTTCAAAAATGTTTTTTAGTACAATCGTTGTTGTGTACGCATACCCTAAAACATCCTAGCAACCATATGGCAATAGCCTAGCAATTGTATGGCAGGGATGTTTGCAAGCACAACTCATCTGAACATTTAAATTTTGAACTTATTTTACCGAGGAATTTACCAATTAATTCTTTAAAAATCCTACAATGTGATTTTCTGGATTTTTTTTTCTCATTTTGTCTCTCATAGTTGAGGTATACCTATGATGAAAATTACAGGCCTCTCTCATCTTTTTAAGTGGGAGAACTTGCACAATTGGTGGCTGACTAAATACTTTTTTGCCCCACTGTATCATATAAAATTAGTCATTGTCTCCACATAGAGGAAAAGGAAAGGCTGAATCTTCAAACTTCAGATGAACACACTTCCTCCTCACACTCAGCATTTGCTCATATTCAAAACAGGAGCAATAAAGCAGAAGCAGGGATTTTTTTTATTCTTATGTTTAAGAGTCACAATCTGGTGCAAAACCTCAACATCAAACCCTTCCAGTTTCAGACTTTCAGAGTGGCAAACTGCTGAACGTTTGAGAGTCATTTCTTCCACACACACACACACAGAGAAAAACAAACATATTAGTATGCCATACAAGAGTAATTTTAGCCCCAAGCGTTTCACACACATTCTCTTTGATCATACAAGTATTTGGATCAGCAGCACCACTATTTCGCACTTGTATTATATTTAGAGTGACGGCTGCTGCTTTGAAAGTGTTACATCCTGAGTTGCACATTGGGAATTCATTTTGACAAGCCACTCAGTGATAACACTCAGCAAGTCTAATCACTAACATCTTCCCAAAGTCCTCCTTGTGTTGTTAGCGCCTGCCAAATCGTGAGTGTGAATGTGTGTAAGCATGTGTTAGTACGTCAGTCTGGCTTTGTTCTGCTTCTTCATGTCATGTTACAGCAGGCCACAGTCAAATCTGATCATTTACAGTGTAAATGGAGGTCCATTAAGGGGGGACGTTCAAGATTTTTTTTAATCAATCTCTGTCAAATTTAGCTTTTTGGCAAGTATCAATAATAACCAATAATTATGTCTTACATTCTCTGAATGAATGCCAGGGGCCAGGGCTTCACTCATAAACATTTTGTCTCATGCAACACAGATTTAAGCAACAACCAGGTCCAAGTAACACCAGAAGTGGGAAGGAAATCATATTACATACCAGCTGACAAACCACTAAATCCCAAGGCATAAATAAATATGAGCATGAATTCAATGGCATAAATAAAAAATATATATAATGAGGTTGTTGACAAATAGTGGGGAAATCTCACAAAACCTGTCAAAAATATATTTGGGCCATATTTCAGAAAATAGATACACAAATGTTATATTGCAATTTTATTTTACATCAATTATTTGAAGACATTTTTATGACCATTAAGATTTTTCGTGTTGTTAATTATTAATCACATAATAATAATAATAATAATAATAATAGTAATAACCTTTAAAAAACAACTAAATCGG
>NW_015505977.1:354961-396838 GCF_001515645.1 Sinocyclocheilus grahami | reverse complement strand
TCACAGGTCCTTTGCGTGAGATTCACCGAGCCCCTATGTTGTAACCACACACTTGGTCTGGTCTTTTAGATCTGTCAAATCAGACATTTCAGTATCTACAAGCCTTAACCCAAAATCCTTTGGTAAAACCCCTGAGCTTATTTGAGTTTAAAATGTCTTTAATTCACTGCCACACCAAATCCTTTGCATTATAAGAAAACAGTGGAACGAACAAAACTTGACTTCATTAAAATGGCCTTTCAGTCAGTCATCTTCATTAGTTTATCTTTCAAAGATCACAGCTGTGAGTTCTGCTTCTTGTAACAAAAAGAGGACCTAAAAGTCCATCTCAACTCTTCGTGACAAGGCTTCTGCTGAATTAGAGAACACAGACAGGAAGTGCTCAGTCTATAAACGAGCACAGGGCGGACGAAACAGGAAATGGGGCAGATCGCTGCATTTTAATATAGATGCACCCATTCCTAGGCCAATCTTTGCGGTGCGGTGCCAACAATAATAAAATTGGCTTATCCGTGCTTGTGAAAATGACTTTATTTGCAGTGTTTAGCAATGAAATGCAACCAATAACTCCATGAGGGTTGCAGAATTTCATAGGTGCCACTTGTGAGACAGTCATAACAAACCTGCTTGATTTGGGCATCATAAAAGCCTGAGGTTTTGCACCTGTGCTTTCACAAATACGTTTGCACACAACTTCTAGCCGATGCCACAGGATGTGCACACGTCTGCCAGATGTCCCGTGACATTAGCAGCGGTTGTTGGATGAGACTGCATCTCAGAGCAAGACTATGACACATAAAATGATCAAGGAACCATCATAAACATTGACTGGTGGTTGATCAGTAAGGGTTTACTTTCATTTTAAAATTAAATCCTCTTAATTTCGAGTATTTAATAGTCAAGGAACACTCACGTGGTGTTTAGTCGTGGAGATCCAGGTCTCCAGAAGAAGAGCAAGGCGGGTCTTGTGGAACCGGCCAGTGGTTTTCACTGCAATGAAGATGTCAGTGAGTCCTAAAGGTGGTTGTGGCTTCATCTCCCTCCATTTCTGACGTTTTGGCATTTGTTTGTCATTAACAACATCTCTGTGTTGGTTCACAGCCGTAGTTCTTGATATAGACGGTGTCTTTTCGTGCGCAAAATTAGCGGTGGGTCTTTGGTCACTCCGGGTGCGCAGTTGCAAATCCAGCAAAACCAGGATGAAAAGTGTCAGAGCGAAGACAGGCAGTACATGAAACAGCCTCCTTACGATCATCTTCTAGATTCTTTAATTCGCTTTTGACCGCATATTAAACTAGTTCAAGTATAACAGGCGACATCTGGGCGCAGTTACGCGCGCAAAAAGGCGTGATTGTTTAAAAAATAATAATGAAATACAATAACAAGCAAGTCCCTGGGTGGGTTGGAATATGTAGTTCAAATTCATTGTGATTCCGTAAAAGTTTTCATTTGCTAATTCCGCTCGGATCCTGCCTGATGCCCCTCATGCGCTCTGTTAAAGATGAGGATGGATGAGCTGTCATTCACTTTCAGGCTTCGCAAACTTTTTACGCCCCGCCCACTTTCCGCAGTGACGCACTGATGGTGAATGATAAGATAAGGTGTATGGCTGCAAATGTGCAATTAAACCATATTTCCTGTTGAAAACTTCTTTTTGAAGGCAAACTCGCTCTTTCATGTATGAGCGTATGAGACCAAAACGAATGTAATAAATGCTTAAATCAAATGCTTCCATCCGCATACACGTCGCAAAATGTAAACTATAAATTATCGCCAAGCTCTTATCTGCTAAATACGATATAAAGCGTGAAGGTAATAACATATTATAACCATTAATATCATGATTTTCTGTAAAGCTGCTTTGTAAAAAGAAAAAGACTACGTGTAAAACGCGCTAGATAAAATAAGTTTGACTTGACTTTAAATTCCAAATAGCAGAAAAGTATCAAAAAAGTAAAGATTTTTTTCCCCGACTCACATTAAAACTGATTCTAATCAACATTGTTTGCTTGTCATCATGGTTTTATTAAATATAGATATTTAGGAAATTATTCTAAGTTTTAAACTATAATCAAAGAGTAAATAAATTGTATATAAACATAATGTAAATAAATATATCATTATATATATATATATATATTATACCCTTAACATATCTTAAAAATTAAATAAAATGTATTAGCCTACATAAAAATATAAAATTGCACCTATGATAAGCAAAGAGCAAATAAAATAGCCGTATTTCACTGTTTATTGTGACAAATTTGTGATTTCAGTTGTCACGCAATTTCTATCAACCAACATTTTCCCAAAGAATCAAGATAAATATCAGCTGAACAGATTATGATTTTTCTTCATTTCAATCAAGTTGTAATTTTGTCAAATTAAAATATTATAATACAAAATAAAATTATATTATTAATGATAACATAATAATTGCATTATATACATAATTTATATAAATATATACTTATACCTTTAATAAGTATCCTTAAAAAAATCTTAAATAAAAATGTAAAATTGCACCTGTGATATTCTAAGCAAAGAGTGAATAAACAAACTATTCCAATATTTATTGTCACATATTTGTGGTGTCAGTTGTCACACAAACACCATCACAACCAACACTTTTCCAAAGGAAAAATACTGATTGGAAAATAAAATAATATAATTTGCTCCGTGCGCCCCCCTCTCTCTTTCTTCTGATCTTTCTTCTCTTTCCTTTCTTTCGAATTGCTTATTTATGGGCCTAGCTTCAAATGAAAAGGACTTTGGTTTTAATAATTTTTTTATCTGGCACTGCAAAATTAGTAATTTAGAAAACAAGAAAAAACAAACCTTTAGAGCAGGATGCAATAAGTGTGGTTTCTATGTTTTTGGGACTTGCGGCAGCTAGACTAAAAGTAGAGTTTGCTTACTACATGTTGGTGGACTGTTCACCAATGTTTGTAGATATCTGGGGTGTTAATGAGGTTTTGTGTACTTTATATAAGAACAATGACATGGTGTTGACTTTGTATATATATATATGTTTCTGAATGAAGTGTGAATAATTGTGTAAATTAAGAGAAAATTGTTATAATAAAGATGTATTTAAAATTCAATTATCTCTCTCTCTCTCTCTCTATGAAATTAGCATTTGCAAGACAAGTTGCTCATGTAAAATAGTATGCCATTGTAAAAAACATAGTATGTCATTTGTAGTGCTTTGAATAGTCAATGAATGATGACAACATATGAGAATGTATATTTGTTTAGGCAGTGTTTTCAGAGGACTCACTCTGAGGGAGGTTCCCAGCTCTTTATGTCCTGTTTTATTTCTGCTGGTTCACTGTATGACACTGCAGGCGTTCTGAACTACTTTATCGTTTCACTTTTAACTTGTGCCAGAGAACTGCATTATCCTTACTGTTATCCCAAGCACTTATTGTCAAGTAGTCAAGTGTACATGTAGTTTAACATTTATTGTGTTTAAACACTTTTTTTGTTATATTCTGGCTTAAACTCTTCTTCAGGTCCAGAGGATTTAGGATGACATGATCAACACAAACCCCACAGTAACCTTCATCAGCACCTTTGTTTGTAATTTCTCAGCCTTCTCCTCTTTCATCCATTCATCCATTGCAACCAGTAACCAGCTGCCTCCTTTTCTCCATCCCCCCTCCCTTGGTGGCCCCATGGACGGGCGTCTGGTCCCTTAGGTAAATCAGAGATGCCCAGGCACACCCTGGCCAGGAAAGGCCCAGGATCGGTTACGGCCTACCTGAAAAGATCCTTTTAAAACGGCAAGTACATTGCTCCCTACCTTTGAACAATGGCAGATCTTTTCAGACTCTTTGTGCATTGAAAAGCCCTTTACGTGCCTCTTGACTTGCTGTTCTGAATGCGAGATTCATTGTAGATATACAGTATTTTGTGCAGACAACAGAGAGTTAGATAGAGCAGACAAAACAGGCTGCATAAACGCCTCAGATCCTTCAAAAACAGCACAAAAGCCTTGGATCCTTCAAACTCAAGTTTGCAAACAAATACCAATGTCTGCAGACGCCAAGTGTGTGGGGGACCATCAACAATCTGAAGAAACCAATCAAGTTTCTGATTATGTGAGGCCTCTTTTATATTCTGGTTGTTTATGAGACACATCAACAGTCAAAAAGACTGAAACACATTACATACTCCACCTGAAAACAGATTTATACAAATAAATAAATTTTAAAAAAGTTTAAGTACCCTTAATTTTGTTTAAAGAAAAAAAAATGGTTTAGTTTTTATGTGAGAAAAGGAGTAGCTGATGGATAACATTAACTTTTATTCTAATACTTTAAACTTTTTTTAATGAGAGACATATACATGGGAAAGTCTTTACATTCTGTTAAGTTTGGATTTTGTCACTTAATGGTCACGTGTTGTAAAAATAAAGACATTTAAAAGCACAAATATTCCAATTGGTATTTCAACACGAGCATGCAAGTAATAAATTAAAGGAATAGTTTCCTGAAAATGGACTCACTCTCAGGCCATCCAAGAAGAATATGATTTTGTTTCTTTATCAAAACAGATTTGGAGAATTTTAGCATTACATCACTTGCTCACGAATGGATCCTCTGCAGTGAATGGGTGCCGTCAGAATGAGAGTCCAAAAAGCTGATAAAAACAAAATGCAACATCAAAATACGATTCCATAATCTGTAATGATGCTTCTTCCATTGAAAAGTCCATCCCCCTGTTGCCCTCTCACATCAAAATCCACCTACATATTGGTTTAGAACAGTTTTCACTTGTAAACAGTGCTTGATCTGTGCATATTTCTCTCCTGATTCAGACGAGACAACTTTTTCACTGGAGAAAGTAATTCTATGGATAGAAGACTCATATTTTAACCTTAGCTTTTTAATCCAGATCGATAACTTTCTCCATATCTATAAAAAAACAAACTCATCTACAATTTGGATGGCCTGAGGGTAATTACATTTTCAGCTAATTTTAATTTTGGGGTGAACTATTCCTTTAATTAATAGCAATTTAAGTAAAATACTTTCAAATGTTGCTATTCATTAAAGGAATAGTTCACCCCAAAATTACAATTTGCTGAATTTGCTGTCTTGAAACTCTCAACCAATCAGTCTACATTTATAATTTTGCTCTCAGAGGTGTAGGATTTGTTATATCAAATTGTAGATCATCTAAACTCAGATCCTCTGGTAGTCTCAGAGAAGTTTGCTAATCCCGGTCCTTTTTCATGTTCGACTCTCCAGAGGAAGGATTAGGTGACCCGTGTGCGGGAAAAGAGGCACGGACAATTGTCATTTCAAACCCAGGCTCCATGTAAGACTAAATCTAAATGTCAGGGTTTCTGCAGATATGGACAAGTTAAATTTAAGACCTTTTTAATACCACCTTATATGAAATTTAAGACCTAAACCTGTAATGGAAATACACATTTCATTACATACATATATGTAATATTTAATGTGTATAAATTAAAAAGAAAACAAAATATCATTGCTGTAATAAATTATATTTATTTCTACGATATACAGTGAACTTTTCATATCAGCAGACAATATTCCATACAAAATATCCCCGCAAAATAACTGCATCGCTGAGATTTTTGGTGGAGTAAACAATTTATTCTGAAGCAATATTTTCATCAGTGTTCCATCAGCTTTTACATACTTAAATCTGCATATTTACCTTTACAAAGGCCTATTTTTAAACTTTTTAGATGTATGCATCATCTTACATGTCAAATTATTACAATTTATCAATACATGCAATATACACTATAGGGCTGCTACCAGTCAGATAAATCATTTACACTGCAAATAACAATAATTAAACTGCAATAAATAATGTTATGAGATTAATGTTTTAAATGCATTTATGAGTATACAAATAAGAAATGTTGAGGGTAAAAATGCATACTTTTCAACATACTTCTGAACTGAACTACCAGTAAGTGACGGTAAGACACTTAAAAAGTGAGTCATTCATTGAACTGATTGAGAGTGTTATCATGCTGCTATCGCATAAATAATCTTTTGATATATTAAACATAAAACATTGAATACTGATATTTGAAATAATTTAAAAAATGAAAAGATACTTTAAAAGTGAAATTAAAACCACCAGTAGGTAGCAGTAAGTCACTGTTAAGTGAGTCATTGCGACTGAACCGAATCATTGAAACGAGTGATTCATTCAGAAACAAAACGCTGTCATGTTGCTCAGAGACACAAAACAGCGCTGTGGCTTTGTCTGGAATTATTTTTGTTGGTGAAATAGTGCAAAAACAGGCAATATGGTGTCTAAAACGTAAGTCTCTTAATAAAACTTCTAGTTTATTGAACTGTTGTAAAAAAAAATCACATTTGTATATAGTAATTTTTGGAGAAAAAAAGGCACTCTTCCGTGTGAACTTGATTAACTATATGAAGTGGTATAAATGTACACATTTTCTGCCCCAATGTCTTGAATTTGTGATCAATTCTGAATGTATTTTAATAGACTGAATCATGCCATAAAAGAGAGCACTGTAAATGCGCACGCGCACTAGACTTCACGTAACGCCTGCACTCTGTAGGGGTTTGTAAGGTTTTTTTTTTTTGTTCGTTTTTTGCGTCGTGAGAATATTGAGCAAAATAGCTCACTTGTCATGGTGTTATTTAACTATATCATGTTATGAATAAACTAAACATTTTGAATTTGTACCTCAGTGTGTTTCTTCTGAGTTTATGTGTGCGGTCACGCTCATTTGTTCTGACGTCTCGAGACAAACAGAGTGAGCCTCAGCGCGAGCTTGTTTTCTGTATTCTGCTAACTTACTGCAATTCTTTCTGATGACGCAGTAACTTAAGAAACCACATTCGACCCCCGTAAAAAAAAAAAAAAAAAAAATGGACTATCGGTGTTGGACTACTCGTATGTTACTGAATAGTTGGCTAGTTTGATCTTTGAAAATACCTCTGAAAACATAACACGGATCAAACGATTCAGTCCACGAGTGAACTGTTTCGAATGATTCAGAGTCACTAACCGATTCAAGGCTTTTCTCTAACTGAGTGATTCATTGATCAAAGAACTGAATCGGGCATCACTAGCGATTCTAAACAACCAAAATATTGTTATGCAAATGTCTCTTTTTTTTTTTTAAATATCTAGACCCGTGTGTGATCTAAGCAGTGTGAAATATGTTTTGACTGAAAATACGTTGGCAACGACAGACAGTTATGAAGTACAGAATAGCAAACCAACAACTCTGACAATCATTGTGTGTAGCATAACTTTGTCAGCATTTTTAAACAGTTTTTCTTTACCAGTTTAATCACCTTTTTGAATGTTTTCAATTCACTTCAAACAGTCTTGCAACCCCTTTAATAAAAGAGGGTTCCTTAAAGGCATAGTTCACCAAAAGAAACAAAGAAAGAAACAAAATCCTGTCATCATTTACTCCCATCTTACTCATCTCTCAAGTTGTTCCAAACCATGTATGTGTTTCTTTTTTCTGTTTAAACAGTTTTTCTTTACCAGTTTAATCACCTTTTTGAATGTTTTCAATTCACTTCAAACAGTCTTGCAACCCCTTTAAGTAAAAGAGGGTTCCTTAAAGGCATAGTTCACCAAAAGAAACAAAGAAAGAAACAAAATCCTGTCATCATTTACTCCCATCTTACTCATCTCTCAAGTTGTTCCAAACCATGTATGTGTTTCTTTTTTCTGCTGAACACAAAATAAGATATTTTGGAGAATTTTGTTAACCAGGCAGGTGCTGGTAGCCATTGACTTTCATAGTAATTTTTCTCCCACACTATAGAACCATTCTGATATTTCGAAGATGCTTTAGTTCCCCAAAATGACCAGTGGATGTCAGCGAACACCATCAAGTTCAAGTCATAATTATTATAAAGTAAATAGGCCTAGAACAAATCATTTCAACCTTAAAAGTCAACGAGTTGCGTATGGTCCTGTTTGTTTTTTAATGAAGTTAGTTGTTTGTGCATCAATCTCTATGATTGCTTCATAGTCTTATCTATGTTTAACACTACAAAGTGTTCTTATGATGGGGTTAACCTGGGACAAAGCCCTAGAGGTAAACATTTTTCTTAAACTGCCTTCATCTCTTATTTAACTTTTGTGAAACTTTTAACTTATCCTCTAGGTATATTTAGAACAGTGGTTCTTGAAACTTCTGTGTAACAAGGTTCAGTGTATGGAATGAAGAAAACAGGGTCGGTGTGACTGGAACTCGTATTTTATTTGACTTCTCAAAATAACACAAAAGCAGATGCGCTCAACACGCTCTAAACAACTCCACATAAGTTAAATATAACTCCAAATATAACTTCAGATACAGCGTCCACACTCCAGTACGAGTCCCAGTCAGTCTCTCCTGCCTCCTTTCCCAGTGGCCTTTATCTGGTCTCTCCACGCCAATTACTGAAACAAGACACAGGTGTTTGTCATTTGCACTTGACCTACTTACGCACCGCTTATCTCCTGTCCCCATCCCCCCCATTTCTGGAGAGAATGACAGCTACAGCCATCTGCACCCCCGGCCTGTGGACCACCTTGAATTTAAAGGGCTGTAGTGCCAGATACCAACGGGTAACCCGCTCATTGGTATCCTTCATACAGTGGAGCCACTGCAGGGGTGCGTGGTCGAACAGAGAGTGAACTCCCGTTCCAGAAGATAATAGCGGAGGGTGAGAATGGCCCATCTAATTGCCAAACACTCTTTTTTATTTTTTCACCAGCCACTCCTCACCCTCTATCTCCTGAGACAGGACCACTCCAAGCCCCCTGTCCGACGTGTCAGTCTGCAATAAAAAGGGGAGAGAAAAATTAGGGGAGTGCAAAAGCGAAATCCGCCACACAGAACAGCCTTTATCTGGATGAAAGCCTGCTGGCACTGCTCCTTCCATTGGTCCGGATCTGGTGCTTCCTTTTTAGTGAGGTCAGTGAGCGGGTTGGAGAGGTCCGAATAATTAGGTACAAACCTTCTATAATATCCCACCAACCCCAGGAACTGCCTCACCTCCTTTTTGGTCTTGGGCCATGGACAGATTGCAACTGCTGCCGTCTTATCAATTTGGGGAAGCACCTGTCCATGACCCAAGTGGAAGCCCAGATACCTGACATCCACTCGCCCAACCGCACACTTTTTCAGGTTGGCCGTTAATCTGGCCCCTCTCAGCGATCTCAGGACCGCCCACAGATGCTGCATATGACGCTGCCAATCATTACTATAAATGATTATATCATCCAAATATGCAGCGGCATACGAAGCGTGCGGCCAGAGTATTCGATCCATGAGACGCTGAAAAGTGGCCAGAGCCCCAAACAACCCGATAGGAAGCGAAACAAATTGGTGTAACTCAAACGGCGTGGTGAAAGCTGTTTTCTGTTTGGATAGTGGTGATAAGGGGATCTGCCAGTATCCTTTCATTAAATCCAGTGTCGAGTCAAATCGAGCAGTACCGAGCCGATCAAGCAATTCATCAACCCGCGGCATTGGATATGCGTTGAATTTCGACACAGCATTCACCTGGCGATAATCCACACAGAATCGGACTGAGCCATCCGTTTTAGGCCCCAAAACTATCGGGCTCGCCCAATCACTGTTGGATTCCTCTATTACTCCCATATCTAGCATCGCCTCTAATTCAGTCTGAACTACCTTTTTTTGTGTTCAGGCAGACGATACGGCCAACTACGCACCACCACGCCCGGCTCAGTCTCAATATGGTGCTGAATGAGGTTTGTTCGGCCAGGCAGGGGCAAGGCAAGACAAGTTTATTTATATAGCACATTTCATGCACAATGGTAATTCAAAGTGCTTTACATAAGAAAAAATTAAATAATAATAAAAAAATTATCACAACAATAAAACAAGGAATTTAAAAACTTTGAAAATGATTTAAAAATTGATTTAAGAGGTTTAAAATGAATTTAAAACAGTTAAGAATAGAAAATGATTATACATAAAATATAGTGCAATCAGTTCCGACATTGCACAGTGCTCATTCAATAATTGCACTGCTAAACAGATGAGTTTTGAGTCTGCATTTAAATGTGACTAATGTTTTAGCACATCTGATCTCTTCTGGAAGCTGATTCAACTGCGGGCGGCATAATAACTAAAAGCGGGTACCCATCCATCCTATAATTATAAAAAATCCATCCAGTGTTTTTTTTAAAATCCCTATTTTAAAATCCCCTTTCTCAAACCAGGCTGTTCTGAGATTCCTGTCAGAATGACGTAGTTCTGTACAGGCCTCTCCCACAACAGTTGATTGACCATAGTTGTTTTTCAGCACAGACTGGACTGGTGTCTTAACTTAGACCCACCTTGAGTGAGCTGTCATCAGTCTGCCATTGTGTCGACTCCGGTGCAGGGGAAGACAAGATGTCGCCGATTAAGCGATTGAGGGGCTTTATTGTTGGATGTAATAATGAATATAGCAATCGTCATTTTCTCCCGACATCTGAGCTGCTGAAGACGCAGAGGATTAACGTTTCTTTCGCTTTGAAATTAATGCGCCACTCCCGATCAGCCTAAATTAAATCAGCATCTTCAAAAAGCTGGTCAGCAGAAGGAAGCATGAAGTGCTCCAAACTTTTTGGTAAATGGGTACAGTGACGTTGGTTTTCAAAAAACAGAATGGACCAACACAAGCAGATGACATTGCACCCCAAATCATCACAGACTGTGGAAACACTGGACTTCAAGCAACTTGGGCTATGAGCTTCTCCACCCTTCCTCCAGACTCTAGGACCTTGGTTTCCAAATGAAATACAAAACTTGCTCTCATCTGAAAAGAGGACTGTGGACCACTGGGCAACAGTCCAGTTCTTCTTCTCCTTAGCCCAGGTAAGACGCCTCTGACGTTCTTTGTGGTTCAGGAGTGGCTTAACAAGAGGAATACGACAACTGTAGCCAAATTCCTTGACACATCTGTGTGTGGTTGCTCTTGATGCCTTGACCCCAGCCTCAGTCCATTCCTTGTGAAGTTCACTCAAATTCTTGAATCGATTTTGCTTGACAATCTTTTTCCTTCCACTCAACTTTCTGTTAACATGCTTGGATATAGCACTCTGTGAACAGCCAGCTTCTTTGGCAATGAATGTTTGTGGCTTACCCTCAATTTCACAATGGCACCGACGCTGATGGCTGCCTCCGTGGCGTGCTCCGCAGTTGTTTTTATGTTTTTGTTAGTTTGTCCTGTCTTTAGTTATATCCCTGCAATCAGTTTCACCAGAGACGAATTGCTGGACATTCGGAAGTACACACCACCCGATATTTCACCGGTTTTCGACTATTCGGATGTTTTGCTGGGCATTGTTGTCGGGGGAGCTGTGGCGCTGCTCAAGCGCTTCAGGACGCGCAGACGGGGTAAGCGAGCCGGCGCGTTCGTGAAGCTCAGACAGCGCGGATTCCGAACGCCGTTGCCGAGCATCCATCTGGCGAACCTCCGCTCTTTACCCAACAAAACAGACGAACTCATTCTGCTCTCCCGGACAAATAAGGATTTTTCTAACTCTGCTGCTCTGTGTTTCACGGAAACCTGGCTGAAAGACGCCATTCCGGACAGCGCGTTGAGTCTGCCGGGTTTTCAGCTGTTTAGAGCGGCCAGCAGAGCTCATTAACATTTAAAGCAACATGGACAATAATGGCTTGATAAAAACAGAGCTGATTTTGACAGGTTTAAAAAGGTGTTTTTTACACTAACATTGAAAAATTTTAACCAAAGTATGTTATAAACTTTTAATTAAGACCTTACAGAATCATATCAACTTGTGCAAAATGAGCATCCGATGACCCCTTTAAAATCAATCCTAAATATAACTGGAAGCCAGTGTAAGAACCTGAGGACTGGTGTGATATGCTCAGATTTTCTAGTGCTAGTCAGAATTCTGGCAGCAGCGTTCTGGATGAGCTCCAGCTGTCTAATGGTCTTCTTGGGAAGGACGGTGAGGAGACCATTACAATAGTCTGCTGGTGATAAAGGCATGAACAAGTTTCTTGATTGGAACAAGTGTCTTGACTGGAAACAAAACATCTAATTCATGCAATGTTTTTTTAGATGATAGTATGCTGATTTAGTTACTGCTTTGACATGACTACTGAAACTAAGGTCTGTCCCCAGAATCACACCAAGATTCCTGACTTGATTTTTAGTTGTTAGACCCCTAGAGTCAAGGTATGCATTCACCTTAAGAACTTCATCTTTGTTTCCAAATGCAATGATTTTGCATTTCCAAATGCACTGAACAAAGAAAAGAAGTTCTGGCACATCCAACTTATGACTAGTAAGAGCTTGATTAGCTGGTTCAGGTGTGTCTAATTGGGGTTGGAGCTAAACTGTTCCGGACAACGGCCCTCCAGGACCGAGTTTGGGCACCCCTGCTCTAGTAGTATGTTATGATCGACAATGTCAAACGCAGCACTGAGATCTAGTAGTACCAGCATTGATATTTTGCCAGAATCAGAATTTAAGCAAATATCATTTATTATCTTAATGAGCGCTGTCTCTGTGATGTGATGCGGTCAGAAACCAGATTGAAAATTGTCCAGGTATCCATTTGAATTTAAGTATTAGTTTTCAGGGAGTTTGGAAAAGTCCCAGAAAGAAGTGAGGCGTTCACCACTTCTAAGAGATCTGCTTCTAAACAGTTAAGCACCCTTTTGAAAAAAATATGTGGGAAGTGTGTCAAGCTAGCAGGTTGACGATTTAAGGTGCTGTACTATTTCTTCCAAAATTTTGCTATCAATTTCATGAAAAACAAACATAGTATCTTCTTTTTGACATTGCGGTCGAATCTGTCTGACCTCTGCATAACTTGGGGATGTGCTAATCGTCTTCCTGATATTATTGATCTTCTCAGAAAAGAAGGAAGCAAACTCATTGCATTTGCTGTCGGAGAGCATTTCACTGGCAATCTGACTTGGGGGGGTTTGTCAGTCTCTCAACAGTAGCAAAAAGAGTGCAAGTGTTGTTTTATTTACTGTTTATAAGGTTTGAGAAGAATGACTGTCTAGCTTTGCCTAGTTCCACATTGAAAGCATGAAGGCTGTCTTTATAGATGCTATAGTGGATTTCAAGTTTCGTCTTCCACCACATCTGCTTAGCTTTTCTGCGTTCATACTCTGAACTGCTGTTGATTTTCTCCAAGCTGATTTCTGTCTGCCAGTCTTCTTCTAACTTTCACAGGAGCAATATCATCAATAACATTCTTAACTTTTGAGTTAAAGGAATCAAGGAGAAGATCAACAGAGTCTGCAGAAATGCTTGGTGTTAAAGATATAGCCTCCATAAATAGCACACTAGTGTTTTCGTTAATGCATCTCTTTCTGACAGAGACAGATCTAGATTCAGTGGTAACAGAGATCAATATATCAAAGAAAATACAGAAGTGATCAGATAGTGCTACGTCCTTAATAACAATGGATGAAATGTTTAGACCCTTACTGATGAGTAAATCTAGAGTGTGTCTACGGTTGTGTGTGGGCCCATGCACATGCTGAATTAGATCAAAAGTGTTTTAAAAAGTTGTAATTTCTTTTGTAGTTTTGTTTTCTGCATTATCTATGTGAATATTAAAATCCCCTGCAATAGCAAAACAGTCAAACTCTGAGGAAATCATTGATAGCATTTCTGTGAACTCTCCAACAAAGGCTGGAGAGTATTTTGGAGGCCTGTAAATAATGATAAACCGAATGAATGGAGCACCTTTCAACACAATCCCTAGATATTCAAAAAACAAGTACTGACCAAATGACACTTGCTTGCATTGATAGACATCTTTAAATAGAGCAGCTCCACCTCCACCTCTCCTAACAGTCCTGCAAACACTCATGAAAGTAAAGTTAGGAGGGGCTGTTTCATTGAGGACTGTTGGACTGCAGCTGTCTTCTAGCCATGTTTCGTTTAGAAACATAAAATCCAGGTTGTTTGTGGTTACTATTCCTGTAAAATTGACCTAAAACGCCTAAAAAAGGCATACCCAAAGTAAATAGCATGCTGTTCTTGAACCATTTGGAGTACATACATGGTTTTGGTCTCGTTTGAAAGGTGACACTCTGAGGCGAATCAGAATCACTGTAAGTCTTATTGGTATTGAGTAATAGAACTTTGAACACACTGAAAAATAAAATAAAAAAATCTGCCTACATTTTTTTTTGTAAACAAACAGATGCCTGCAGATGACTATAGCTGGGAGCTATTAGCTGGAAAATACATTTGGATCACATAATAAAGTCTTACCAAGCAAAAGGTTTCAAATTTGATAACAATACCTTAGAAAATGAGTGTTTTACACATGTTTATCTAAATTTATGTCTAGGCGCTTCCCAAAAAAAGCCACTTGGAGACTCCAAATGACCCTTTGAAACCAATGACACATAAAATGCTGCAATTCTTGAATGCTTTAATGTACAGTCATAATTTTGGGCTCTAATGAAAGCTTACACTTAGACCTATTCAATTTCTTATCCAGATTCACTGTCAATAATTGCTGATACATAGTAACTGAAGCATAAACACATTATGTAGTGTTTTTTACGATTTTTTTCAGAGGTGCTGTCATCATGTCCCTCAGTATATGGCTTTTTGCTGACTGGCTCCCAGACTTCACTCGATTCAATGTCAGATGATTGTCTGTGATGTAAAAAAGAGCAACACACACAACGTAAGTTAGCAGGAACACCTCAAATCACAAACACATAAAACACACACACACACACACACACACACACACACACACACACACAGAAGAGGTGTGCACCCTGACTAACTGGTGCCACAACAACAACCTCTCTCTGAACATCTAGAAGACCAAGGAGCTGGTGGTGGATTTCAGGATACGGACAAGTGAGCACTCCCCCATCACCATCGATGGGACTCCAGTGGAGCGGGTCAGCAGCTTCAAGTTCCTCGACGTTCACATCACCGAGGACCTCACCTGGATTACTCACACACAGTCAGTAGTGAGCTCAAAAATCCTCAGACAGTTCTACAGTTGCACTGTGGAGTGTATCCTGACTGGCTGCATCACCGCCTGGTACGGGAACTGCACCGCTCTCAACCGGAAAGCCCTGCAGAGAATAGTTCAGACAGCCCAGCACATTGTCGGAGGTGAGCTCCCCTCCCTCCAGGACATCTACAACCAGAGATGTGTGAGGAAAGCACAAAGATCATCAGAGACTCCTGCTACCCGAGCCACAAACTCTTCTCACTGCTACCATCAGGCAGACGAAACCGCAGCATCAGGACCCGAACCAGCAGAACACGAGACAGCTTCTTCTCGCAGGCCATCAGACTACTGAACTCCAGATAGCAAAACAATAATCACCCACCTATCCCTACCCCTCACACTGGATTCCATCTATACACCAGCACACGGACTCTGACAGCACTGTAGCATGTCTTGCACTGCATAGCATAGAACACATACAGCTCCATCTTCTCTTCTGCACTAACAAACTACTGCACTGAACTTCACAATAAAACACTACAGTATACATCACTGTAAGTCATATATAACAGCTATACATTCTTAAGTCTCTTGAGTATACTGTGTACTATGTGTATATTATGGAAATGTGTATATTGTGTACAATTGTCTATTGTATATTGTGAAAAAATTTGTATATTGTGTAAAATGTGTATATTGTTATTTATGTATACTGTTAATTTTTCATATCTTGTTGCTTGTACTGCCATGGCACAGAGTCTTGTACCCAAGAATTTCACCGTCGTTACACTTGTGTACACGATGTGTGACAATAAAGAGATTTGATTTGATTTGACACACACACATACACACGACAGAAGTTAGCAAGAACACCACAAACACATACCTCAATATATACAGTAAAATGTATAATATACATAATTATATGTAAAATATATATAAATATAATTATATAATATAATAAAACACTTACTTGTTGAGAGCGACGTCTCCTCCATCCAAAAGCATCTCCTCTCATCTACTTCAATGGATGAAACATCGCTCTCTCCGTCAAAAAACACTTTTATTGTCCGGCCAATTTTATTGTTATACATTGTTTAACAACTTCTTAGAACAAAATGTTTGTTTTTCGCGTTCTCTTTGATAGTTTTTTACCTATAACCACCTTATCCCCGTTAGCTCTCATAAAGCGCTCATTACGCACAGACGCACCAGTCCCTATAATCCTTTGCACACTGACTTCTGCGCACGATATGTTAAACTCTCCCACTAAAGTCGCATATTATTCTTTTCAGAAGTTCATTGGCTATCAGAAACGACAGTCATTTGCAAACTCTGATGCAATTGGATCGGTCTACTGTCCATCAAAGAGAGGCTGCACCATTCTCCATCCTGAAAGCTAGTTGGCTATCGCTGCCTGTAAATAACTCATAGATTCAGCTACTGGTTCAAATAAGGTGTCAATCAAAAGGGCAGTGGTCAGCGGCCATTTTGACCACAATGAATCCGTGATGTGTATGTGTGAAAACAAGCTATACTTCAGAATGCGCCGAAGATTTGATCGCTCCGTCGGCTAATTTGAAATGATACTCCTACATTCCGTGGATGTTTATCAACATATAAATGTGTTATGGACTAAATATTTCACTGAATTGGATAGTCTGGACCCTTTACAGTGTAACTACACCATTTTGGTTGGAATGTAATGAACTAGTTGACTAACAAGAGGCTTCATAGGTGAGTTCCTTCAGTTTTGTTATTGTTTATTTGGTTGTTGTTGGTCTGACAAAGACACTGATTGTACCTGCTGTGTTGATTGTATCTTAAAATTTTTTGTGTTTCACGAAGTTAACCCTCAAAGCATGCAGTGTACCGCGGGTGGCACAAAGAGTGGGAGAGTTTGATCCCAGCATAAATCAGTTCCTCCATTTTCTGTGAGAAGCTTAGAAGTGGAGATGCTGGAGAGAGGGATAATGTGTCTGGTGAGCGGGGCTGTGGCTCTGGTGTTTCCGGTGGCTGAAATATGTTGTTCTGGCTTCCCTGGTTGTTTTCCAGAAAGTCGTCCTTGGGTGCTGAGTCTTGGAGCTGTTCTGATATGTCACAGTCTGTCTGTGATGAGCTCTGTGGGCAGGGCTCAGCCAGGATAGTTTCCATGAGCAGTGCTTTTTGTGGCTGCGTGGTGTTATCAGTGTCCTTGTGGGATGTGTCAACCACATGATGACTCGGAAGCTGATATGATGTCCTGTCATCACTCTTACTCTGTCCAGGTGTGTGTGTGCCATTCAGGTTGGGTGGTTTGGCACACACTACTGAAGGATGATGGAGGGAGAAGAAGATGTTGTCCTTTAGCACTCTTGCACCAAGTTTGTTTGGGTGGAGGACATCCAGTTTAAACAGTTGTCTATGGCCCCAGAAAAGATTGAAGTTGTCGATGAAATTGACAAATTTTAAGCTGCAGATATTTTGTAGCCATGTGTTCAGCCCAAGCAAACGTGAAAACATATTAGTTCCCTTTGCTGGGAGTGGTCCACTGATGAACGACTAAACTTTAAGACTTTGAAGTGTTTCAAAGAGTTCAATGAAGTCCTTCTTAAGGAGTTCTGACTGCTCTTTCCGAATATCATTCTTCCCCACATGGATGATGATTCGATTTGCAGTCTTGTGCTTCATCAGAATTTTCCAAATTTCCTTGTTCATATCAGAAACTGTTGCTTGAGAAAAGCATCATGTTGTTGAATTTCTGCTACTGATGTTTCTGATAATGGAGTTGCCCACTATCAGAGTGCTGGGCTCTGCTGCGCTCTGAGCTGGAAGCCGCTGTCTGCTCGACCTTGAGCGCCTGTTAGTAGCGATGTTAGCTGCTGGCTGATCCGATCCATGTTTAATCACATTTGGGGATTCCTCACCCGCATTCAATAATGCTTCAAATCTGTTCTCAAGATGTATAGGGGGTGGTAGAATACCAGTATTCACAAGCCTTGTCATAGCCGAATCTGGGGTAGAGGATGCTACGGCAGCAATACGAGAAACTTGTGACAATCTGATGTTTCTACTGCCTTTGGGTCTCGCTCCCTGTTTGTGCCATCGATTAGTGTGACAATCAGTTTCGGTTTGTTCCTCTACACTTGGTATAAACTGTTGAGATTTACTAAATTCATGGGACTCACCGGCTGTATGCTGAGGGGGTCCATGATGACAGTCTGCTGAGTGTTCTGCCTGTTTTGGAAGTTCAGCAAGTAACTTTGTTTCAAGAATCGCAATCCTTTGTAGAAGTTTGCAGCAGTTCATGCAGCAAGTAGATTCAACAGGAGGCATTTTCTTTCTCTTCTGTTTGAATGTGGGCAGCTGTGTTTTCCCTTCTCCGGAATGTAAGCTGCTGGCAGTGGGAGGCAAAGTCTTTGTTTTCGTGGTATTATTCCAGTCCTAAAGAGTTTTTAGTTTTAGTGTTTGTGCCAAAAGTGTGTTGTTTGAGCACTGTGCTGATCTGCTGAAGTAAAAATCTTAGAAAAATACGAGAAAAGTACAGAAATAGGGAGCAAAGCGCAGAGCAGTAAGCAAGAACGTCCGAACGGTAGCAAAGCCGAAAGCCAGGGTGAGAACACATCGGCAAATTCTGCTTGCAATTTGGCCACATCAGTGATCTGGAAGGGCGAGAGGTCATCTCCCCCTGGGGCCAGGGCGAGAGATTGTTTTTTAGAGCTCACTTCTGGCCCTAGATCTTCCTTTCCGCTCTCTGCCATCACCAGCATCACTGATTCCACCTCACTCCATTTTTTAAGGAGATTGAGGTGGTAAATCTGATGTGCCCCGCTCCTATCTGTTCGTGCTACCTCATAATTGAGATCCCCAACTCGTTTTGTGACCTCAACGGGCCCTTGCCACTTAGCAAGTAATTTAGAACTAGAAGTTTTGAGCAGTACAAGCACTTTATTTCCTTGTGCAAATTCACGCAATCTGGTTCCCCTGTTGTAGAGCCGGCTTTGTCTGTACTGAGCCTGTAACAAATTCTCCATAGACAGCTGCCCCAACGTGTGGAGTTTTGTTCTCAGGTCCAGCACATACTGAATTTAATTTTTACAGTTTGAAGGTCTGTCCTTCCAAGTCTCTCTTAGGACGTCCAGCACCATGCGTGGCTGACGACCATAGAGAAGCTCAAAGGGGGAAAACCCCGTGGAGGCTTGAGGGACCTCACATATAGCGAACAACAGGGGTTCCAGCAATCTGTCCCAATTTTTGCCATCTTCGTGAACGAATGAACAAATCATGGTTTTTAACGTGCGATTAAATTGTTCCACCAGACCGTCCGTTTGTGGGTGAGAGACGCTGGTGCGAATTGATTTAATGCCCAATAATTCGTAAAATTCGCGGAGAGTATGTGACATAAACGCCGTGCCTTGGTCGGTGAGAATCTCTTTGGGGATTCCCACCCCATAACCATTTATGATTCGTCATAAATATTCCCCTTTTTAGAGCTAATAAATAATAATAAACGTTACACGGGAGATTAAATAAAACAGTGCGTCCGTTACACTTTTTGCGGAACTACCCCTCCACCGGGGTGTGGCTCGTGGAGGGAGATTCCCTCTGGACCTGGGAAACGGGACAGGTTTGTAGGGAGAAAGGGCAGGAAAAGGGAGAGAGAGAGACAGATAGCAAAGATTCTCCAGCCCCGGTGCACGCCACCATCTGATCCTCCGCCAGTTGGATGGCCTGTTTCAGTGACGCCGGGCGGTGGCACTGGACCCACTGCGCAGTCTTCTTCTGCAAACGTACCACGAACTGCTCCAGTACCACCATGTCAATGATTTCCTTGACGTCGCTTTCCCCGGCCATCTGTGGCAGGCGTCCCGGAGCTGTTGCGCCATCACGAAGGGTCGGCCACTTTCCCCCAGGTCCAAGGACCTGAAGTGCGGACGGTGTTGCTCTGGACTCAGGCCGACCCGCTGTAGGATGGCATGTTTCAGGTCTTGGTAGACCAGGAGGTTTTGGACTGGCAGTTGTTGGGCAGCCACCTGTGCCTCTCTGGACAGCAGAGGAATAAGCCGCACCGGCCAGTCCAGTTGTGGCCACCCACATGCCTCTGCAGACCTCTCGAACAGGTCTATGAATGCCTCCAGATCATCCTGAGGACCCATCTTGTTGAGAGGCACATGAGTGGGTGGGGCTGGAGCAGACGTGGTTCCTCTAGCCCGAAGCTCCCAGTTGATCCAGCTCCGGAACAGCTCGCGGTCTTCCTGTTAGGCCTGGACGAGGGCTTGGAAACACCGTTCCATTCCCAACAGTGCCTGATGGTGTTCCTGGTGCAGACTGGCGAGCGACTGAATGACCTCCACAAACGGCGTACTAGGCGAGGATTGCATGATGGCAGCGGCAATCTTCTTCCTTCCCGGGTTTCGGCACCAGTGTAATAAGGTTCAGTGTATGGAAGGAAGAAGACAGGGTCGACGTGACTGGAACTCGTATTTTATTTGACTTCTCAAAATAACACAAAAGCAGGTGTGCTCAACACGCTTTAAACAACTCTGCATAAGTTAAATATAACTCCAAATATAACTTCAGCTTCCCCACTCCAGCCGGTACGAGTCCCTGTCAGTCTCTTGGTGCATTCCAAACGGGATATATCGCCCTCCGAAGGGCACTTTGGAGTGAAAACAATCATGACCGCCATATTGAAGGGTCGTTCCAAACCGAAGTGCTCAAAACTGGCCACTTAAAAGGGCCCTTCGGAATGAAGGATTTCGAAGGGTATAGCTGATGGACACTTCGGGCTCCCATGATTCTTTGCGCAGATTCTTTGCATGATGACGGCGCCTCCGTGTGGGCAGAAGATGATGACGCAGAAGAGCACTTCAAGAAACAGTTGTTTTGTCCCCTACACCCTTCAACCCTTCGAAGCTCTCACTCCAAAGGGTAAACCCTTTGAGGGGATTAGGGCATAGGGATGAGCCCTTCCGAATGGAATGCAGGGTCTCTCCTCCTGCCTCCTTTCCCAGTGGCCTTTATCTGGTCTCTCCACGCCAATTACTGAAACAAGACACAGGTGTTTGTCATTTGCACTTGACCCACTTACGCACCGCTTGTCTCCTGTCTCTCTCTCCTGCTGCAGACCTCGCTGAACCACGCCCCCCTCGCCACATTCTGGAATCACAAAAATGAATTACAGTCAATACAATATGCCAGCACTCCCAGCTTCTGCTAATAAAATTGGGGACCCTTGATGTCAATAAGGTTGAGAACCACTGATCTAGAATATTATTGAAAGTATATAAAAATGAACCAAATGCAAGCAGGATTTGTGCATTATACTAATCTTTGCATTTATATTTGTGATATTGTTGGCCTTCTGAACATCACTATTACATTGATCTACAAAGGCAGATAATAAATAATTAGGTTAAAGCAACAAATCCAAATGTTGGCAATGAATTATGCAAAAGTAACATTTTAACAGACTGTTATGTAACAGCTCTTTTCTCAGTGAAATCAGGTCCTGGATAAATCAATGTTTTCTCATCTATTTACACTCTTTACTAGCGTTGACTTCATTTGGCTCAGTAAGATCTCAAACATGGCTCAGCAGGAATACAAAATGCTTGGTGACAAAATGTTCACCTACAAAGGAACTGTCATAACTTTGGCAGAAAATCATAATCTTACTCCAGAATATATTGACAGTTTAGAGGATTTTGAAACAAAGGATGATGATGTCTTTGTTGTTACCTTCCCCAAATCTGGTAAGTGAGATGTTAGGCTATATTTATGAAATGTCTATTTAAAATTGACCTCTGTAGTAAAATTTTCGGTGTACTTTGACTTTGCCACTGTTTATTCTAGCAGAACAGTGTGAACTCTGCATTAGTTCGAAAATGTTCAACCCCTTAACTGTCACTGACATTTTTGAACATAGACGTGAAAGTGCACGATCCAAACTTAAATTTTATAATTCATGAACGAAAACATTTTGTAACATGATATTGATGTACCATTTTCATGGTAATGCAATATTTGATTTTAAAATGGGTTTCAGAGGATGAATTTTGAGATTTAAAGTTTTCAACTGATATATAATTTCTGATGATTTCTAAAGTATGATAGAGAAAAAGGCAACAAAGAAGACTTTTTTTGACAAAGGTCAGAACTCCTGTTATGATGTAGATTTTTGAGGTGTACTCATCTTTTCCTACATATTTTTTAACAAAAACATTGGTAAAATATATATTTAGGAGTCTTAGTCCTTTCCAATGATATATAGTTTGTCATGATTAGATTATAGTGAAGTAAACTTAGGCGTCCCACAGAGGGGACGGGTGACAGTTAAAGGGATAAGGTAAGGACAAAATGTTTAACATTATCTAGCCCCTAGTATTTTATGCTCGACTCTACATCACTCTCTCAGGTACGGTATGGACCCAACGGATCATGACCTTAATATATGCTGAAGATTTTGGACTGGCAGTTGTTGGGCAGCCACCTGTGCCTCTCTGGACAGCAGAGGAATAAGCCGCACCGGCCAGTCCAGTTGTGGCCACCCACATGCCTCTGCAGACCTCTCGAACAGGTCTATGAATGCCTCCAGATCATCCTGAGGACCCATCTTGTTGAGAGGCACATGAGTGGGTGGGGCTGGAGCAGACGTGGTTCCTCTAGCCCGAAGCTCCCAGTTGATCCAGCTCCGGAACAGCTCGCGGTCTTCCTGTTAGGCCTGGACGAGGGCTTGGAAACACCGTTCCATTCCCAACAGTGCCTGATGGTGTTCCTGGTGCAGACTGGCGAGCGACTGAATGACCTCCACAAACGGCGTACTAGGCGAGGATTGCATGATGGCAGCGGCAATCTTCTTCCTTCCCGGGTTTCGGCACCAGTGTAATAAGGTTCAGTGTATGGAAGGAAGAAGACAGGGTCGACGTGACTGGAACTCGTATTTTATTTGACTTCTCAAAATAACACAAAAGCAGGTGTGCTCAACACGCTTTAAACAACTCTGCATAAGTTAAATATAACTCCAAATATAACTTCAGCTTCCCCACTCCAGCCGGTACGAGTCCCTGTCAGTCTCTTGGTGCATTCCAAACGGGATATATCGCCCTCCGAAGGGCACTTTGGAGTGAAAACAATCATGACCGCCATATTGAAGGGTCGTTCCAAACCGAAGTGCTCAAAACTGGCCACTTAAAAGGGCCCTTCGGAATGAAGGATTTCGAAGGGTATAGCTGATGGACACTTCGGGCTCCCATGATTCTTTGCGCAGATTCTTTGCATGATGACGGCGCCTCCGTGTGGGCAGAAGATGATGACGCAGAAGAGCACTTCAAGAAACAGTTGTTTTGTCCCCTACACCCTTCAACCCTTCGAAGCTCTCACTCCAAAGGGTAAACCCTTTGAGGGGATTAGGGCATAGGGATGAGCCCTTCCGAATGGAATGCAGGGTCTCTCCTCCTGCCTCCTTTCCCAGTGGCCTTTATCTGGTCTCTCCACGCCAATTACTGAAACAAGACACAGGTGTTTGTCATTTGCACTTGACCCACTTACGCACCGCTTGTCTCCTGTCTCTCTCTCCTGCTGCAGACCTCGCTGAACCACGCCCCCCTCGCCACATTCTGGAATCACAAAAATGAATTACAGTCAATACAATATGCCAGCACTCCCAGCTTCTGCTAATAAAATTGGGGACCCTTGATGTCAATAAGGTTGAGAACCACTGATCTAGAATATTATTGAAAGTATATAAAAATGAACCAAATGCAAGCAGGATTTGTGCATTATACTAATCTTTGCATTTATATTTGTGATATTGTTGGCCTTCTGAACATCACTATTACATTGATCTACAAAGGCAGATAATAAATAATTAGGTTAAAGCAACAAATCCAAATGTTGGCAATGAATTATGCAAAAGTAACATTTTAACAGACTGTTATGTAACAGCTCTTTTCTCAGTGAAATCAGGTCCTGGATAAATCAATGTTTTCTCATCTATTTACACTCTTTACTAGCGTTGACTTCATTTGGCTCAGTAAGATCTCAAACATGGCTCAGCAGGAATACAAAATGCTTGGTGACAAAATGTTCACCTACAAAGGAACTGTCATAACTTTGGCAGAAAATCATAATCTTACTCCAGAATATATTGACAGTTTAGAGGATTTTGAAACAAAGGATGATGATGTCTTTGTTGTTACCTTCCCCAAATCTGGTAAGTGAGATGTTAGGCTATATTTATGAAATGTCTATTTAAAATTGACCTCTGTAGTAAAATTTTCGGTGTACTTTGACTTTGCCACTGTTTATTCTAGCAGAACAGTGTGAACTCTGCATTAGTTCGAAAATGTTCAACCCCTTAACTGTCACTGACATTTTTGAACATAGACGTGAAAGTGCACGATCCAAACTTAAATTTTATAATTCATGAACGAAAACATTTTGTAACATGATATTGATGTACCATTTTCATGGTAATGCAATATTTGATTTTAAAATGGGTTTCAGAGGATGAATTTTGAGATTTAAAGTTTTCAACTGATATATAATTTCTGATGATTTCTAAAGTATGATAGAGAAAAAGGCAACAAAGAAGACTTTTTTTGACAAAGGTCAGAACTCCTGTTATGATGTAGATTTTTGAGGTGTACTCATCTTTTCCTACATATTTTTTAACAAAAACATTGGTAAAATATATATTTAGGAGTCTTAGTCCTTTCCAATGATATATAGTTTGTCATGATTAGATTATAGTGAAGTAAACTTAGGCGTCCCACAGAGGGGACGGGTGACAGTTAAAGGGATAAGGTAAGGACAAAATGTTTAACATTATCTAGCCCCTAGTATTTTATGCTCGACTCTACATCACTCTCTCAGGTACGGTATGGACCCAACGGATCATGACCTTAATATATGCTGAAGATTTCCCGGACAAAGCCAACCAAATCACCCATGACCAGATGCCATGGCTAGAGTATCGAGCAATGGAGAAAAATTACAACACACGTCCATCTCCAAGACTCTTCTGTTCCCATTTACTCCTGCCGCTGATGCCGAAAATGCTGCAAAGAAAAGGAAAAGTGTGTACACATTTATCAATCGATTAATGAACTCTCAAGATGTCATGAAAGTTTTTTAATAAGTCTGTCTTTGCTGTCAGGTCATCTATGTCATGAGAAACCCTAAAGACATCATGGTGTCCTATTTCCATTTTTCCAACAACATGAAAAACCTGGATTCTTCCAAGAACTTTGATGAGATGCTGGAAAGATTCTTCACAGGATGGAGTAAGAGCCAAAACTAATAGACCTAATATGTGACCCTGGACCACAAAACCAGTCATAAGGGTCAATTTTTCGAAATTGAGATTTATACATCAGAGTTATATCAAAGCGGAATAAATAGGCTTTCCATTGATGTATGGTTTGTTAGGATAGGACAATATTTGGCTGAGATACAACTATTTGAAAATCTGGAATCTGAGGGTGCAAAAAAACGAAATATTGAGAAAATCACCTTTAAAGTTGTCCAAATGAAGATCTTAGCAATGCATATTACTAATCAAAAATTAAGGTTTTATATATTTACAATAGGAAATTTACAAAATATCTTCATGGAACATGATCTTTACTTAATATCCTAATAAGTTTTGGCATAAAAGAAAAATTAATAATTTTGACCCATACAATGTATTTTTGGCTATTGCTACAAATATACCCCAGCGACTTAAGACTGGTTTTGTGGTCCAGGGTCACATATATCCTTTTTTTGGGGTGGAAATTAGACACTTAATATAAATACAAAAAATGATATTATATTATATAATATAATTATTATATTATTATAAAATATATAAATTTTTCATTTGTAATCTAATTAATTACACAATGTGGTGATTCATTAATCTACTTAATCGCATATTAATTGACACACAATTGACAAATTACCCACCCAAGAAAATTTAAAGTGATTATTACATTAAAGCGATATTACAAAAAGTAGCTATGGAATTTTTTTTTCATTTATAATTTGTGGGCGAACTATCTCTTTAATTTGTTTTTTATTAATATGCATTTTTGTTTTAGTTTTTAAATGTGTTATTGATATGTACAAATACAATTAATTTTTATTAAATAATACTCTAAATAAGAAACTAAAACTGCCAGTAGGTGACAGACATTGGGTCATTCATTCATTCGATTCATTTAAAACGCAAATTCATTCAGAAATGAAATGTCCCAAATGGCACACTTCATGTGTACTTACGGTCTTGTGGACTTACAATGGCTGCCACATGCGCATGTCCATTAAGTCCTCAAGACCGTAGGGTGTCCCATTTGTCCTTTTAGCTTTCAGAAGGATGCTCGTGAGCTCCCCCTTTACGGCCGCTATGCGCCCTCAATGTGCACTTCTGCCGAGGCCACACTGGGGCGAGCTCTGCGGCAGACTTCTACTCGACAGTCAAAGTGTCATTATGTCATGTGGACTTAGAGGAAGACCACAAGGATTTAGGGTGCGATGTGGGAGAGGGCCTTACTTGGAAAGGCAAAACAGTTCTGCCGTGGCTTTAAAGGTAATATTAACATTGGCAAAATTGAACAAAAACAAACAGTACAGTGTCTTAATATAACACAATATTAAGTTATCATTTATTGAACTGTTGTATAAAATCAATATCACATTTGAGACAAAAACAGCACTCGTGTGGGGGCATTAATTGAGTTAAATCGACAGCCGTAATATTCAAGTTGAGTAATTTGTTAATAACAAAATTATGTGACAATGTCCAATGGAAACCAAAATCAACAACCCACTGAGGACTGAAAATCAAAGTAAAAAAATGAAATTACAGGCTGATCAAACTTGCATAGATTTCATCAAAGAAACTCATAATTTAACTCAGTAGTGTGTATGGCACTCCTGGCAAAATCTAGGTATCATCCTGATGAGATGGCGGAAGGTGTTCAGGGGGATCTCCTGCCAGACCTGACCTGACCAGGGCATCAGTGAGTCTGTGGTGCTACTTGGCGGCTTTGGATATTTTGAGACATAATGTTCAGTTTTATATTTGGATTTAGGTCTAGGGAACGTGAGGGCCAGTCAATGGCATCAATGCCTTCTTCACCAGAAACTGACTACAAACTTGTGCCACATGCACCAAGAGGAACCCAGGGCCAGTGCACCAGTGTAAGGTCTGACAGTGGCTCTGAGGATTTCATCCTGGTACCTAACAGCAGTAAGGGTACCGTCGGGCTAGCGCGTGGAGGTCTGCGCGACCCTCCAAAAATATTCATCCACATTATTTCCATAACATTCCCCATGGCATCTCCAGCTTCATCTCCACCATCCATCTTCCTCTTGATCACATTTCAGAGGTTTCAATAGGGTTCAGGTCTGGAGATTGGACTGACCATGGCAGGGTCTTGAATGAGCTGGCTGTGTAGCATGGAGCATTGCCCTGCTGAAAAAAACAATCCTCAGAGTTGGGGAACATTGTCAGAACAGAAGGAAGCAAGTTTTCTTCAAGAACAACCTTGTACGTGTTTTGATTCATGCACCCTTTACAAAGACGAATGTGCCTTGTTGAAGCACCCCCAGATCATCACCAATCCTCCACCAAATTTCACAGTGCTTGTAGGCATCTTCAGGATTCCGTCTTACTATTAGATGACCAGGTGTTGTGCAAAGCTTAAAATCAGGCTCATCAGAGAAGATGACTTTACTCCAGTCCTCTACAGTCCAATACTTATGGTCTTTTGCAAACCTCAGCCTGGCTTTTCTTCGCTTTTCATTGATGAAGAGCTTTTTTCTAGTTTTGCAAACCTTTAGCCCTGGCCCTAGAAGCCTGTTTCCAACATGGCCGCTGCTGGCCAAATGGGTCCCCTAAGCAGAAATGTATTGTTGTGCCCCCTCCCACAAATATTATGGAAGTAAACCCACCTAATATAGGGGCTCAAAATAGAACTTTAATAAAATATAAAATTAAATAAATAAATTGTAATTACATTGTAATATTTACAAATTACAATTGTAGCTCTAAACAGTTACCTATGGCTATGATTTTAATACAGTTGGAGCTAATGTTTGACAGTCATCTTTATAGTGTTGACTAGCCCAATCACACATTGGTGGGTGGAGTTAGTGTAAATAGCCTCGGCCAACAAGGTGGGCTATTTGCACACTGTAAATAGACACTCCGATATATCAATCAGTGTAGGTTATGGTAAAATGGTAAAAAGAAAAAAAGGTCTTAAACTTGCTACAAAGTATAAAAAACACTAATGTTGTGTCTGCTTTTGTAGTGATTGGTGGCTGTTGGTTTGACCATGTTAAAGGATGGATCACAAATAAAGACAAATACAACATCCTGATTCTTACTTATGAAGAAATGATCAAGGTGAGTCTGGTTTGGTTTATGACCCTTTGACCTTTCCATCAAAATTTTGGGAGTTTTTTTCTTTGGATATAATGTATACGAATATTTATATGAAATGTACAAATCTTTTATCAGGACCTCAGATCCGTCATTGTGAAAATCTGTGAGTTTGTGGGAAAGAATCTGTCAGATGTAGCGATTGATAAAGTGGTGGATGCAGCCACGTTCAAGCACATGAAGAAAGACCCCTTGGCCAACTATGAATTCCTTCCTCAGAATATCACAGACCACCCAAAAGGACTTTTTTTGCGCAAAGGTCAGACCAAATTGGAAAATTAAAGGGTTAGTTCACCCAAAAATGAAAATTCTGTCATTAATTACTCACCCCCATGTCGTTCCAAACCCGTAAGACCTTCGTTCATCTTCGGAACACAAATTAAGATATTTTTGATAAAATCTGAAAGCTCTCTGACCCTCCGGAGACAGCAATGCAACTGCAATGTTCCCAGGTCCAGAAACATAGTAAGGACATTGGTAAAATAGTCCATGTGACATCAGTGGTTCAACCGTAATTTTACGAAGCAACAAGAATACTTTTTGTGCGAAAAGAAAACAATAATAACACAATTCATTCAACAATTCTTCTCCCAGAGTTACTGTCTTCTGCCATTTTGGACAGTATCCCAGAACATAATCAACATAATCAGCGTTTACGTTTGACATAATTTACGTTTAGCATGCACGCTGTCTACTGAACGTAAACAACGCTGATTATGTTTATTATGTTGATTATGTTCTGGGATACTCTCCAAAATAGCTCTCAGATTTTATCAAAAATATCTTAATTTGTGTTTCAAAGATGAACGAAGGTCTTACGGGTTTGGAACGACATGAGGGTGAGTAATTAATGACCGAATTTTCATTTGTGGGTGAACTAACCCTTTAAGAGTTGGCATTATCATATTTCTAAGTATCATTATTTTCCCTGCTTGTCTCAATCAGGTTTATTAATGCAACATCAACGAAACATTAGACCTTTGAAATTGTTAATTATTTAAAAGTTAATTATTAAAGGGATAGTTCACCCAAAAATGAAAATTCTGTCATTAATTACTCCCCCTCATGTCGTTCCAAACCCAAGACCTTCGTTCATCTTCGGAACATAAATTTTATTTTTGATTAAATCCGAGAGCTTTCTGACCCTCCATAGACAGCAAGGGTCCTACCATGTTCAAGGCCCAGAAAGGTACCAAGAACATCGACAAAATAGTCCTTGTGACATCAGTGGTTCAAGCGTAATTTTAGGAAGCTACAAGAATACTTTTGAACAAAAACAAAACACAGAAATAACTTTATTCAACAATTCTTCTCTCCTGAGTCACCTCTGCCTCCATTATGGAGAGTACCGTGGCGTGGTGCTGCTTACGTAGAACAAGCATGTGCTGCGCCTTGTTTACTTGAAGGAAAGCACAAGCATGCATTGTGGTTCTCTCTATAATGGAGGCAGAGTGTGACTCTAGGGAAAATAATTGTTGAATAAAGTCTTTTTTTTGTTTCATAAAATTATGGTTGAACCATTATTGTCACAATGACTATTTTGTCGATGTTCTTGGTACCTTTCTGGGCCTTCAACATAGTAGGACCCCTGCTGTCTATGGAGGGCCAGAAAGCTCTCGGATTTCATCAAAAATATCTTAATTTGTGTTCAGAAGTTGAACGAAGATCTTACATGTTTGGAACAACATGAGGGTAAATAACGACATCATTTAAATTTTTGGGTGAACTATCCCTTTAAATGTGATAAGTGTGATATATCAGCTGCAGTGGGAAAATGTTATATTAATGTTTTCAACCTGCTGTGTTACAGGAACAGTTGGTGAATGGAAGAACTCTTTAACCGTGGCTCAGAGTGAATGTTTTGACCGCGTTTACCAAGAAAGAATGAAGGACGTACCTCTTAACTTTGTATGGGACATCTCTGAATTGCATGGCTGAAAACTCAAGCTGCGACATCCCATCCATTATACAAACTAATAAAGATAAAACACTATCACAATAATAAAAGGAAGGCATAATATTGTGAAAAATTATTTAGTTTTTTTGTTTTTATTGCTAAAACTGAAACGTTTTATCCAGGGTTCACCTTTTCACTGACAGAAAAGGTTAGTATTTCAATGATCATGAGCATGCAAGTAATAAGTTTCACTCATAAATGAAAATAGCAATTCATTTAAGTAAAATACTTGTCTTGAAACTCTCAACCAATTACTCTACAAACATTAAGTTCTCGGTGGTGTAGGAGAACTAAATGTGTAAAGTAATTGGTTGAGTGTAGGATCTCGGTGGTGTAGGATTTTTTTATATTAGGCCTAGACTGTAGATCACAATCTGAACTCAGATCTTCGTAGTCTCAGAGAAGTTTGCTAATCCCAGTCGTTTTGCATGATCGGCTCTCCAGAGGAAGGATTAGGTGACCCGTGTGTGGGAAAAGAGGCTCGAAAAGAGATGGAGGAGAGCCACGCTCGCCAAACCTGACAATCCGCGTTTCAAACCTAGGCTCCATGTAATAAGAATAAATCTAGATGTGTATCACACACTCGACCACACACATTAAAAATTTTACTTTCAGTGTTGGGCTATTCATATAACTAAATAGTTGGCTAGTTTAATCTAATAGGTAGGCCTACGTGTTTATTTGAAAATACATTTAAAAGCAACATGGTCCAAATGATTTAGTTCACCAGTGAACTGGTCAGATGGAATCATGAACCGATTCAGGAGTAGCCTAATTAATGGAAGTGATCCATTGAAAAGAATCGACTCAAAAGAGCGATCCTCCGTGAATCATGCATCGTTAGTTCTGATTCTAAACAACTGACAGAAATAAATATCTATATCTATACCTATATCACAAATGAAGCATATATCTTGCATAGAACATCTTATTAGCAGACTTTTTAATATTAAGAAGTGTGTTAATACATATCAAATAAGTTAAGTAAAACATGGTTCGTTCAGCTCGTGCTCATTTAAAAACCACCAATTACGAGTTTATTAGAGAATTTCTAGAGTTCGTAAGTCATTGTAGGCCTATCACTATTTCAGTTTTCACCATGGTATAAAATGATAATTGCACTGAAATATGAAGAGACATTGGCCAATTTCTGATTACTTTATAAGCAAGCAGACCCGGGACACTAGTCCTACAAATGACAACATCTAACCCGGTTGATCTCCCTCAATTGTCTCCTATATCACTCCTGTTCCTGCATCCAGCACAGCTGAAACCTGCTGCAGGGATCTTATGAAATCGAATCAACCTATAAATCCTGTTATACTACTAAGTCCAACTACAAAGATACGAGGAAACGGCTCCTCACAAAAAAGAGGTCAGTTCAACCGTAGAGGTCCAACGACTTTCTCTGGTTGACTTATGTGAAACACGGGGAAAACATTTCTGCACACAGTGTCGCTTTTGCGTAATCAGCGGACTGGCATTAAATAAGAAAACTGAATAATCAAAGAGAATGTCTGGCTCAGTTTCAGATATTTGTCTCATAGCAACCTAGTGTGGCAGTACAGCAAGACTCCCAGTTAAAAGCGAAGCAGAAATACTGTCGAGAGATGCTAACGAAACAACTAACTTCTCTCAGGTTTCTGATGTGACAAGGCATCGTTATACATGGTCAGGAAGGTGGCAACCAGGGACGGACTGGGAGTAAAAGAGGGCCCTGGATTTTCTCCCAAATAGGCCCAACACAACTACAAACGGTCGCTACTATCTCACAATATTACAGCAATCATATTGCATTTATGGCAAATAACATCACAAAACCCATGGTGACCCTGCTAACAAAAACAATAGAAACCATCACAGAAATTCAAATGATTTCCACTACAAATACCATTACAAACATTACAAACCATAAACTTTTAACCATTAAAATTTTTAGGTTTCCTGTAGTGTGTTTTGGGACATATTACATTAGGATTTAGTGGCTTTAACAAAAGCCATGAACAGAACGTGACCAATTACCAGTAGAGACTAACAGGCGCCATTACAGTTTCCATTAAAACCAATACAATTTTCATTATAACCAGTAAAACCATTACAAATTATGTGATGGTTTCTATTTTTTTTTTCAACAGATGATTGAAATAAATGTATTATTGTATGAACTAAAATACTTGAAATCTACATAAAAAGAGCAGAATGCAAAATGTATATGACAATGATAAATAAACATAAACCTAGAATCTAGAAACCTGAAACAACAGAATTCTTCAATTTGAGTATTCATCTCTCTCTCTCTCTCTCTCTCTCTCTCTCTCTCTCTCTCTGTCTGTGTGTGTGTGTCATGTTAAGCAGACTAATCACCTTATAGGCTACTTCATTTACTCTATTTTATAACTCAATAGCTCTCAAATGTAACCCGTTGAAGAATCTCTGCTGTCTCTCTTTATGAATGAATGGAATATTCATGCCAGAGTGCTAAATAGCAGTGGACGCTCGGACCTGGGATTTTATTTTACTATAGTGCTATAGGCTACATGCTGTGTATAGTGAGAGAGGTTACCGGTAGCACTTTATTTTACAGTAGTTTACCTGGTACATAAATGGTAAATACAGGCAAATGCGTGGTAACACAAGGTACTTTCCTGAAGTGAATGTACATGGTAACAAAGAAGAAACTTAACAGTCGTACATGCATGGTAATTATTTTGTACATACAGATAAGTGTGGGTAATAACGGTCACTTACAGGTAGTGCCTGTACATGGTAACTAATTAGATACTTTACTGTACTTACTAATGTATTGTATATGCATGGCAAATATGTAGTACTTACGGACAAGTGGGTACAAACAGGCACATCCTTACAGTATCTGTATATGGCAATTAATAAGACACATTACTGTACATACTAATGATATGTACATGGTAAATGTGTAGCACCTACGGAGAAATGTGGTATTATGTGGTAACAAACAAGACACATACTGTACTTACGGTACGCTTGGAAAGTGCTAACCTTACATAATAAAAAGAGGACTATTTTTCAATTGCTTGGGTAGGACAGTTAATGCTAAATTGCTCTCCACAACAGTGCTTACAAAGTTTGAAGAACTGGTAATTCCTGTGTAATGTTTATGTAAAATGGTGCACTTTATTTTACAGTCCTATTTCCATATACTTCCTTTGTACGTACTGGTGCATGTAGGCCTACCTATTAGCTAATGTACAGAATAAGTTATGCGGTACTCAAGTTGGCGGGTATAAACATGGACCAAGGTACTTATTGAGTAATTGATGGTAATTGAGTAATTGACCGACAATGGCCAGAATGAAGTTTGTTGACAGCTGACTGACAATTCCAGAGACCCACAGAAAATGGCAGAGGTGCAGCAGAAGAGGTGCAGATAGGACGCAGCTTAGCAAGATTACGTTGCCGTCTGCGTGTGATGTTATAGCATTGTTGAGAGAGAACAAGAATGTATTGGAAACATAATACCGCCTATCCGACTCTGCCTGAGAGGTAAGGAAAAACACTTACTTGAGATTATATTTTTTTATATCTCTGAAATAAATGATTGTATTCTTGAAAACAATGTTTTATTGTACTACTGAATAAAATATTAGTTAAGCTGCTGTGTGTTGGGCGTTCTGGCGCAATATGGCTGCCGTCGCATCATCCAGGTGGATGCTGCACATTGGTGGTTGTTGTAATGTAAAGCGCTTTGAGTACCCAGAAAAGCGCTATATAAATGTAACGAATTAATAAGTAATTAAAGCAATCTGTTATTGTACTATTGAATAAAATATTACTTAATTATCAAAGAAAGAAAACAATTAATAGCCATAACCCTGTTGAAAAAGTTTTTTCAACAGGGATATGGACTTTTGTAAATGCTGTGATACTATGATGCTCAGATACTTTTATTTCCTTCTCAGTGGTTCGTGAACGAAATGACCGAACTGATACATGTCGTTCCAATTTCAAACCTTTGTGCTTTAATGAAGGTCTCATTAAATCTCTATAATTGCTTCATATTCTTATCTACATTCAAAACTGCAAACAAGTGTTTTTTTATGATGAGGTTAACCTAAGACAAAGCTTTGACAAACATATATCACATAAAACATGCAGTTCTTGAAACTTCTGGAATCACAAAACGAACCACAGTTCATTAATTCAATAAACCAGCACTACCAGTTTCTGTAAATAAAATGTTAAACCAAGAAGCTTTGCATTACAGTAGAAATATCTTAACCTGCAGTATATGGGGGGCCTCTAAATATTGTTTAGGACGACAAGGACCCTTTACTTCAAAAAGTTTGAGAACCACTGATCTAGAATATTACTGAAAGTACAAATATGGAACAAATGCAATGAAAATCTGTGCATTACAGCAGTCTTTGCATTTCTATTTGTGATATTGTTGGCCTTCTGAACTTTATATTACATTTACGTACACAGGCTGATAATACAGATTTAGGTTAAAGCAACATGTCCAAAGGTTGGCCATGATCTTGCCAATGCAAATTTAAATAATGCTTTAACTGACTGTTGTGTAACAGCAAAGATAAGCTATTTTCTCAGTGAAATCTGCCCCTAGGTCTTCTCCACTATTACGCTTTACTAGTGTCGTTGGTTCGGTTCAGTAAGATCTCAAACATGGCTCAGCAGGAATACAAAATGCTTAGTGACAAAATGTTCACCTACAAAGGAACTGTCATAACTTTGACAGAAAATCATGATCTTACTCCAGAATATATTGACAGTTTAGCGGATTTTGAAACAAAGGATGATGATGTCTTTGTTGTCACCTTCCCAAAATCTGGTAAGAGAGATGTTTGTAAAATAAATTACCTCTGTAGTCAAACTTTCTGCATACTTTGACTTTGCCCATTTAAGCTATAATTAGCACATGCATGTTCAATGTAATAACATAAATGATTAACATTATTCAATCAAGCCCAATGTATTTTATAACTAACTCTATGCCGGTTTCTCAGGTACGGTGTGGACCCAACGGATCATGACGTTAATATACGCGGAAGATTTCCCAGACAAAGCCAACCAAATCACATACGAGCAGATGCCCTGGCTGGAGTATCGGATAACAGGGAGAGATTTCAGCACACGTCCATCTCCGAGACTCTTCTGCTCACATTTACTCCAGCCACTGATGCCCAAAATGCTGCAAAGAAAAGGAAAAGTGTGTATGCGTTCCATCAGATGATGGCTTGATGTAATGCACGTTTTAATGCGCCTGTCTTTGCTTTCAGGTCATCTATGTCATGAGAAACCCTAAAGATGTCATGGTGTCATATTTCCATTTTTCCAACAACATGAAAAACCTGGATTCTTCTGAGAGCTTCAATGAGATGCTGGAAAAATTCTTCACCGGATGCAGTAAGAGCCAAAACAATACAGCCTAAGTCTATACAGTATATAATTTTTTTTGCAAAACAGATGAAATACATGAAGACTAATTTTTAAAAAAAGTTTTATGGACAGATAGTTGACAGTGTGGACAGTATGACTGAGAGTGACTCTTGAGGTACCAGCACCAGTTTAAGTCGTGGGGTTGTAGTGTGAGCTGCTACTAACAATTAGCAAGATGGACCTTTCAGAGTAGGAGATAGACTTAAAATTAACTCTCAAAACTTTCTGCCATTCTGGAAGATAATTTCTGTGGTGCAAGAGGAAGTGGTGCTGGTCCCTCAACAGTCACTCTCAACCTCAATCTGTCTATTAAGCCTTTACAAATTTGTCTTAATGTATTTCACAACACTTCAGCTTGCGGTTCTTAGATGGGGGTCATGTTTCAGGGTTCTTTACCTTAGTAAAGTCTCTGAGAGCCTTCTGAAGGTACTTCTGAAGACTCCAAGTAGTTTGCAGTTCTGGAAAATAGTAGCACAGGACTGAAGTGTTCCCGATGGTTTAATTCTTGGTTTAACACCTAATTCTTCACCTAATTCAAGTCTTTTGCAGTTGATACCCTTTCTTCTCAACTTGTGACCCTGTTGCCTCACTGAGCAATTTTTATAATCCAAATCTCTTTTTTTGGACATTTTACCTGTAAAATAAAACCTGTTTAATAACTATGCACATCTGAATATAAAGTGTTTTTCACTTCCATCCCTCATTAATAAAAAAGTATATCTTATAAATGATATATAATGAATGATAGTTATTAAGATTTATGTGATTTGGAATTAGTACAACTTTTATATACTCCTCAGTGTAGGTTAACTTAGTACAAAAATAAAGAGTCTTGAACCGGTTGCGAAGTTTGAAAAACACTAATGTTGTTTCTGGTTTGTAGTGATTGGTGGCTGTTGGTTTGACCATGTTAAAGGATGGATCACAAATAAAGACAAATACAACATCCTGATCCTTACTTATGAAGAAATGATTAAGGTGAGACAGGTTTGGCCTATGACCCCTTGACCTTTCCATCAAACTTTCTTTGGAGTTATTGTACTGTATATATACAGGTGCATCTCAATAAATTAGAATGTCGTGGAAAAGTTCATTTATTTCAGTAATTCAACTCAAATTGTGAAACTCGTGTATTAAATAAATTCAATGCACACAGACTGAAGTAGTTTAAGTCTTTGGTTCTTGAGCCAAAATCATCACAATTAAAGTATTACTTCAGTCTGTGTGCATTGAATTTATTTAATACACGAGTTTCACAATTTGAGTTGAATTACTGAAATAAATGAACTTTTCCACAACATTCTAATTTATTGAGATGCACCTGTATATATATATGTGTGTGTGTGTGTGTAAGGAATAATTGACTATGGGCCGTTGAATAGTTGTGATTACACCTAATAATTCAATTCTAATAATTACACGGGATGCTTATACTTACCTGTTTTTTTTTAGCTTGCACTGTCTTTCCTTAGTTAGTTGGTCTTTATGTTTATGTGTGTGTGTGTTTCATTATCATGTGTATTAAATTTTGGTTCCGTTACAGTCTAGTTGTCCGGTGTCATCTGTCTTAGATGTGTTGTATATTGCTCTGTTCATGTTGGATTACCTGTTAGATTTATTAAATATTACATATTTGCCTTCATCTTCATGTGTGTTTATACAACCACCCGTGTGACAGAACACTGGTCCACAAAGAAAACCAGTAGCGGCGTGTCATTTAAACTCTTATTTTCATTTTGTCAGTGGTTTTTTTCTATGGATCACGTTGCCGCCGTTCATCTGCTTTGCCTTGAGCGCGGAGCTTTGCGGTCTATGTGGAGTGGGTGCTCCACTGCGAGGAGCGATAGCCTGAGCCCACCACAGATGGAGATAATGCCTCAGTCGTTCACCAGAAAGAGCAATGCCAACAGCAAGCCAAAGGGGACCTCCTCCGAACAGGTGTGCGTGTCGACTGTCTCATCAATTACAGAGGCAGTACTCGTGGAATTTGTCCCTCTGTTTCACCTCCGTTCAGTGGTGAGGCTCCATCTCGGTCTTCCTGGAAGTCTTCGTCTCCTGCACCTGAGGAGCTTGTGATTCTGCCTCTGGCTACAGATGACTCCACTCCACCTCATCCCGCCATCCAGACACCTGTTCTACTCCCACCCTCGATTCCGGCATGAACTATTGGCTATTCGGCCTCACTGGGCTCCCTCGGTCAGTCAGCTCCACTAAGGTTGGACTTCACCACACCTCCGCTGTGGATTCCTTCCTTCCTCAGTCGCTCCAGCTCACCCTCTGGTCTCTGGATCCCCACCTACATCTCGGGCGATCATTGCTATGACTCCATCGCAGATGTCTTGATCCGTTGCTCCACCTCCTTAGCTCTCTGTCTGCGCAGCGGGCTTCCCCTCCATCACCGTCGTCGCCTCTGAGCGCAGTCCTGGCTGTGGCCTGTGTTTCCATCTGTCCTCTCCTGCTCAAGGCTCCTCTTTGGCTCTCACCAGTGAGGTGAGGTTGCTAATTCCAAAATATAATTTTAGACCTAGTAATGGAGGCTTGAGCCGTTGATAGCAGACAATGCAGTTAATAATGAAGTTATCAGAGAGAGAGATTGATTAAGCATGTGTGAATTACCTGAGTCTGCACGACTCTCAACGTCAGCAGCGTCTCCGCTACTAGCGAAACTGTAAGTTTATCTTCTTCAAGAACAGCGCTGTTATTAACTCTATAGTGAGAAATGTTCTGTAGCTTTAAAAGTTGCGAAGCTATTTACTGATAAAAAACGTCGGAGCAGCGCTTACAACACCTTTCTGTGTGAATGTGTGTCCGTACTGTATGTGTGTGCATTTGTTAGAGAGTGAGAGAAAGATAGTATTTGTATTCATAAATAATAAAACATAATATTGTGGCAAAATGATGGAAATAATTTGTCTTTTTTATCTTATTGTTTACTATATTTATTTGCTTGGTAAGTGTCATTGTGGGTTTTAGTTATTTTGCTTTTGTAGGCTGTAAGGACCTTTGATTTGTAGTGATTGGTGGCTGTTGGTTTGACCATGTTAAAGGATGGATCACAAATAAAGACAAATACAACATCCTGATCCTTACTTATGAAGAAATGATCAAGGTGAGTCTGGTTTGGCTTCTGACCCTTTGACCACTCCATTAAAACTTATTTTGAGTTATTGTACTTCTCTTTGGATATACTGTATATGAATCTCTATAGACTTAATTGATTAAATGTATAAATCTTTCATTAGGACCTCAGATCCGTTGTTGTAAAAATCTGTGAGTTTGTGGGAAAGAATCTGTCAGATGCAGCGATTGATAAAGTGGTGGATGCAGCCACATTCAAGCACATGAAGAAAGACCCCTTGGCCAACTATGAATCCCTTTCTCTGAATGCCACAGACTGTCCAAAAGGAATTTTTTTGCGCAAAGGTAAGACAAGTAGTGTCAAATAAAGCATCAAGATACAAATATATAAATGTGTCACCTTCATGTTAATAAAATTTTTGCATGTATTATTTAAACATTATTTAAACGTTTATTATTAAATCTATTAACATTACATTTATTCATAAATGTAATAAGCATCTAATATCAGCAGTAATAGGAAAATGTTATATTAAAGGGATAGTTCACCCAAAAATGAAAATTTTGTCATGAATTACTCACCCTCATGTCGTTCTAAACCCGTAAGACCTTCGTTCATCTTCGGAACACAAATTGTTGTACCCTCGTGAATAGCGACGGAGAATAACCTGGAAGATAAAAAAATCATTGAATAAAATTGTTATTATTGTTTTCTTTGCGCACAAAAATATTCTCTTATCTTCATAACATTACGGTTGAACCACTGATCCCTCATGGACTATTTTATCAATGTCCTTACTGCCTTTCTGGGCTATGAAATATGGTAGTTGCATTGCTGTTTATGCAGGGTCAGAAAGCTCTCAGATTTCATAAAAAATATCTTAATTTGTGTTCTGAAGATAAACGAAGGTCTTGCGGGTTTGGAACGACACGAGGGTGAGTAATTAATGACAGATGTTTCATATCCCTTTAATGTTTGCAACCTGCTGTGTTACAGGAACAGTTGGGGACTGGAAGAACTCTTTAACTGTGGCTCAGAGTGAATGTTTTGACCGCATCTACCAGGAAAGAATGAAGGACGTACCTCTTAACATGATCTGGGACATTTCAGAATTGCATGGCTGAAAACTCAAGATGTGGCATCCATTTTACAAGCTAATAAAGATAAAACACTATCATGATAATAAAAGGAACGTATAATGTGAATTGATGTGTTGGCTACACGACCATATCAAAAGAGATAACAATCAGGAATTGATGAGGTTAATATTGGCTTTCTGAACTTTATGTGGTGTGAAAAATGAATTTTAAAAGTCCAAATATTCTAATGATTTTTTTTTTTTCATTCGGCCCCTTGTCTGTTTACTTTTTCATTATAATTTTTTCGGTTCACTTCAGTTGTCATGTGGTGTAAAAAATAAGCCTCCCAGGTTTATTACTGTTTGTTTACTTCCTGTGAGTGATTCATTCATTCACCTTATTTACAAAGAAAAATCTTTTCTCTCTGTAAATCTTTTTATCTAAATAAATCTGAAAATAACTTATGAAATTAACTGTGACTTTTCACTTTTCACAATCAAATTAATCAAAGGGGTTGCAAATCCTCTTTCATACAGTTTGTTTGTTTGTTTTTTATTTCAAAAACTTTTTACCATCTCTTTTCACTGAAAGAAAAGGTCACTATTTCAATGTTCAGGAGCGTGCAAGAAATATATTGAGTTAAAGGAATAGCAATTAGGTTTGAAGTCAAATTTCTTATCTTAAAAGTCTCAACCGATTACTTTACAAATTTAATTCTCAGAGGTGTAGGATTTGTTATGTCAGATTGTCGATCAATCTAATCTCGTATCTTCAGGTAGTCTCAGAGAAATTTGCTAATCCTGGTCCTTTTGCATGATTGGCTCTCCAGATGATCGGTGTGTGGAAAAAGAGGCGCGAAAAGAGAGAGGGAGAACTGCACTCGACAAACGCCATCACTTTCAAACTCAGGCTCTAGACTAAATCTAGGTGTGTATCACACACTCGTTAAAATGTGTGTAAATCTTGGTCCAAACGATTCAGTCCGTGAGTGAACATCGGATAATTTAGATGGAATCATGAACAGATTCAGGCCTAACTAATGGAAGCGATTCATTGAAGAGCACTGACTCGAGTGATTGGTTCATGAATCGGGCATCGCCATTTCTGATTCTAAACAACTGACAGAAAATACAGGACATGCAAATTGTCAACTGAAATATTGTTAGAAAAATTTCACTTTTTTTTTTTCAAAGACTCAATCTGAAAGATGCGACAATGCGTCCCCGATACCAGAGATAACATTAAATATCTAGACGTCTGTGATCAAAGTATTACAGTGAAACACAGTATGTTTTCACTGGAAAAGAGGTAGCCTACAGTGTGTGGAATAACTTTATCTCAGCATTGATCTTTTTGATTTTTCTTTTCAACTACTTCTTGCAAGCACTTACATTTATAAAAATCCCCCTATGCAGTAAGTTAAATGTTTTAACTATTAATTGTATAATAATGGTATTTCATGTATTTTATAATAGTTATAACTACTTTTCTAAGATGCTTCAGTTCCCCAAAATGACCGGTATATGTCAGCAAACACTGTCAAGTTCATAACATAAGTACCAAGTTTGGCAAAAAGCGGATTCGAACTCAGGTCGATTGCATCAAAAAGACTACAGCAGGCATAATGCGGTGCTTTATAATCTGTGCCACTGGAGCTGTTGTTTGATAATCTCTTATGTAATGTTGACTATGCCAATCACATGTTGGTGGGCGGAGTTAGTGTAAATAGCTTCTGCCAACAAGTGTAAATAGCCACTTCATAAAGAGCCATTAATTTTACATTTAAAAAATAAGAATAATTAAATTGTAAATTCCAGTGTGTGTGTGTGTGTGTGTGTGTGTGTGTGTGTGTGTGTCTGTGTGTGTGCATGTGTGTGTGGTTTATGAGGACACAATGTGTATACGTGTGCGTGTGTGTGTGTGTGTGTGAGTGTGTATATGT